>NC_046380.1:7214437-7270797 GCF_011125445.2 Fundulus heteroclitus | reverse complement strand
TTAGTTAGTTAGTTTTGATGAAGTGATGCTGATTTTCCAGAGATGAAAGATTGTGATTGGTGCAGATTTCAAATTATACAGAGCTGGGAACAGAGGTGATGAGGAAGTGATGGGCATGTTTGGTATCTGTCATGGTTTTAAGGTGTTTGGCCCACATGCAGACACAATGGGAGGCAGAGAGCAGATGATTATTTAAGACACTCAGACGAACAGAGGCGAACGAGGGGACGAATCACGATGGGGCAGCGGCAGTGAGAGACGTGACAGCAGGACTCGCTAGATCTAGGACGAGAGGAGAGCGGTAGATAAATCAAGTGCATGGGAGAAGCGCGAAAGAAGGGGGAGCTTACCACAGAGCACGCGAACAGGGCCGGGAAGAGTGGAGCAAAGTGAAACTCAGCAGGGCTCTCTTCGATGTGGTTACCAGGTGACCGAGTGACAGGTAAGATGGGAAACTCGAACCAAAAACCATCCAAGGTTGTGTACTGAAGTCAGAACGCCAATGAGGTATCCGGTGAAGACATGGCAAACAAAGAATCCAAAATGAGAACACTCCAAAATGAGAACACAGACATGAACACTGAATGGCAACTCACACATGACTAGGAGATGATTTAGCGCTGACGGGCTGTGAGAGCCAGGTATCTGTAGGCAGAGTCAAAGGCCAGACAACATGCAGGTAATTAGAACAATGCACAACAAAAAAATAGGCAGGATGCATGACATGAGGACAAAATCAGAGCAGAGGATAAAGTGGTGGAAGATAAAGAAAGTTGTGTGGCTTTCAGGGAGGAGCAGAGACAGTCTCTGGGTGGGCAGGAGGTGCTTCTAGGGAACTGGACAACAACAGCTAACAATACTATTGTGACAGAGTGTCAAAGCGACAGAGATGGGAAGGTGTTCAGCAGATTAAGATTGAAATGGAAATGTACTGAAAGGTGTAACAAACATGATACGAAGATGGAAGGAGTTATTTGACAAAAAGTGATGAACAAGGGAAATCCATCCATCCATTTTCTTAATCCCTCATGGGGTCGCGGGGGGTGCTGGTGCCTATCTCCAGCGTTCACCGGGCGAGAGGCGGGGTACACCCTGGACAGGTCGCCAGTCTGAACAAGGGAAATAACAGAACAAAAAGCAGAAGAAGTGGCATTTGTGGCTGAGCAAGTAGCAAAGAATAATAATGAAGAAGTTAGGAAGGCACTGAAAAAGCTGAAGAGCCAATTGGTCGTACTTGTGGAGGTATGGAAGCGTTAAAGGTTTAACAGCAGTTGAGCATTTGTCTTAGTTCAATGAGATCTTGGAGAGCGAGAAGATGAGAAATGGAGCAAAAGTGTGCTGGTACCAGTTTTCAAAAACAAGGGGGATGTCAAGAGTTGTGGTAACCACAGAGTCATGAAGTTGATGAGTCGTACACTTAATTTATGGGAAGACTCGTAGAAACTTGGTTTAATGCCAAGAAAATGTACTAGAAAATGCTGTATTTGCTTTGAGCATGGTGATGGAGAACGACAGAGAAGTTCAAATCGAGCTATGATGTATTTTTGTAGATCTAGAGAAAGCACATGGCAGCATTGAGAGAAGAGCTGTGGTATTGTTTAAGGGAGTCTGGAGGAGCACAGAAGTATGCTAGGTTGGTGCAGATATGTATGAGAGCTGTAAGAGAGTGGTGAGGTGTGCTGTAGGTGTGACAGGAGTTCAAGCTGGACAGGAGAATGCATTACGGGTCAGCTCTGAGCTCCTTCTTGTTTGCTGTGATGGACAGGTCGATAGATGAGGTTAGACAGGGATCTCCATGACTATGATGTTTGCAGATGACATTGTGTTCTGCAGTGAAAGCAAGGAACAGGTAAAGAAAAATCTAAAGAGATGGAGGTTTGTCCAGGAAAGGAAATTAATCAAGGTTAGCCATAGCAAGACTGAATACATGTATAAAATGAGAAGGACCCAAGTAGAGTCATGACGTTACAAGGAGCAGAGATAAAGAAGGTAGAGACGAAAGGCAAAAGACGAAGAAGAAACATTATCATATGCAGTCATATGCAAGTAGACATTATTAAAAGTTTATTTATTTTAATAATTCAATTCACCACGTGAAACTCATTAAATAGATCTTCACACAGAGATATTTTTGAAGCTTCATTTCTGTTGAATATGGTTTCCCACATAGAGATAGTAAAAACAAGACATTTAAGATTAGATATTAAATCAGACCAAAGTAAAAATTTAACAGAGAAATGTGAGCTTAATGAAAAGTATGCTATGTACTACACAGTGCTTTTCAAAATTCTTGAGTAATCCATCCATTATTTCTTTGTATTTTACTTCCAAAGATATAGATTTTACACTGGATATTTAGGTACCTTCTTACTCGCAACCTGCCACAAAGAAATAATATAAAACTACTTGATGGAATACGATTTTTAGCTCTGACAAAATAATTTACAAAGAGCTACTAGCTGAAAAAAAAACAGATGATCAGCAGAAGGACAATGCATGTCTTAGTCAGGGTTTTGTTTTATTCCTCTTCTTATTGATAGACCATTTACCCTTCCATTTTCTCAGTTTTTAAGCTGATATGCCATCATCATGTTCTGGATTGGAAATTAAAGAAAAATGTCTTTGGAGAGACTAGGAAATTATTGATTTAAATCCAACGATAAGCTCGTTTAGTAACGTACAATTCTGTGAACTCGTAATTACAAAAGGATTGCTGTGTAAAATCTGAAACCAAGGTAGTTTTTTTTATGTCCAGAGGAGCATACAGGCAAACACACCAATATCAGTGTTAACTCTACATATTGCTTAATAGATCAGAATAAAAATTGGTAAAACAGTTGTCGGGATTTTAAATTGACATTTGTCCTGCAGGTATGTACTGCTGTGGTCCAGCTCCAGTCAAAGCCATCCTGAACGGGGACACTCACCTCAAATATGATGTACCGTTTGTCTTTGCTGAAGTCAATGCTGACTGTGTTAACTGGAAGGTCAGTGAGCAGAGCATTTAGGAACAAAATGTAAAAAAAATAAATATAAAATAAACTGCTAAACGTTTTATTTTTACTAGACACATTTTAACAAAAACACTGATTATCAAAAAGGATAGAGGCTGGCATTCACTGCTGACCTTCTGTAGGCATTTGTTTAATGTCCATCTGCATATCCTTTCAGATCAAAAGAGATGGATCCAAGATAAAAATGTCATCTGACACCAAGACCGTTGGGCAGCACATCTCCACAAAGCGTCCGGGGTCAAACCAGAGGCTGGACATCACAGATACCTACAAACACAGAGAAGGTGGGAAACCCTTATCCCTTAAGGCAGGGGTGTCAAACTCATTCTGGTTTAGGGGCCGCATACAGCTTAATCTGATCTCAAGAGGGCCACACGAGTTAACTCATTTCAAGATTAAATAGAACTAATAAATGTGGACCTTGTTGTTGATTTTTTATATAAATGAATTTCACTTTTACACAATATTATGAATAACCTCAGCGTTTTTAAGAAAAGTATGTGCAATTTCAACAATACTTTTACTCAGTTAAACATTTACCTGTGCATTATGCATAAGAACTGATCACAGTGATTGTACCAGTGTTGTAGTACTTGAGTCCAAGACTCGAACTCGAGTCCGAGTCATTAGCTAAATTTAGAGACTCGTGACTTGACTTGGACTTGAGCACTGATGACTCGAACTTGGACTCGGACTCCTACATTCAGATCATTCTGACTCGGAAATGATAAAAAAAGACTCAACTTTTTTTTATATCATTAGGCTATAATTTAATATGTCATTAGAATATCATTTGTGTATGATTTTAATATCTAATTATTAGTGCAATGGAATGTTACTGCTTCATGTCATACATCACACGTCACGGCATGTTCCTACAACGAACGGATCAATAGTGACTCGACTCGGACTTGACTCGGATGAGTAGTGGACTTGACTCAGACTCGACTCGGATTTTTTTTTAATGACTTGGACTTGACTCGGACTTGAATACTGAAGACTCGAACCTGGACTCGGACTCGAGGCATAGTGACTTGACTACAACACTGGATTGTACAATGTTGAAAAACATTATTCACATTTTTTGGAACTTAAAAACACTGTCCTGCATGACAAAATATATCAAACAGATAAATAATAAGAAATTATTTAAAATCAATTTTCCACATCTGAAGCTCAGTGCTACCATCTGCTGATTAAAACACAGCGCCCCTCGTGGACAATATAGGAACTGCAGGTTTTTGATTAAACGAAGTCCATGCTTTTTTTCAATAATTGTTTTATCCTTCTCTTCCTTTTTATCTCCTCTTTCTTTCACCTTTTGTTTTTTTCTTCTTGTTCTTCCTTTCCTCTCCTACTTTCCCATTGTAGTGTCCATATCATTTGAGATATTCCCTGCATGAATCATAATAAAACTATTCACATTAATAAATCAAGCGGAGCACTATGGCAAAGCAGTACTGCTCGACTTATGAAAGTCAAATCTGATGAGCTCTTTTTTGCATTAAGACAATTACTTATTGCCACCTTGCCAGACAGGACACTGAAAAAATATGATAATGCATTTAGCCACCGGGCCGGACTAAATTGTTCGGTTGGCCGAAACCAGCCGTACGTTTGACACCCCTGCCTTAAGGGATATGGGTTTCCAGATAATAATCCCTTATATTTGTTACAAGATGCAACTGAGCAGACAAATTCCACTTTTTTAAAGATATTAAACTTGACAGTATGAGAGATTACTTTCTCTTTTTGCCACATGTTGAATATTGTGACTTGGTTCTTTATGTTTCTTCTTTGGATTTCTCGACATGCAGGAACAGAGCAGGAAAGGAATGTCTTCAGATATGCCCTGGACAGACTGGCGAATGGATCGAGAGGGGGGCATTTTAATGGGGTCACATACACCCCGCATAGAAATGAGGCACCACAACTGACCGTTCAGTTTGAACAGGTATGTCAGCAGCTACTTGCCCCGTTGTCAGTTTTGTCAGAGCAAGTTCCAGATGTGAGATCAGTTAAAGTTGAAACGGGATGATAAAATGCTCGATTAAGATCTAGCATTTTTGATTGTCATCTTACCTGGACAGTGGTTGCTCAGAAGGAAGATAACATTTGTCTTGGACATGTCGGTAAACTTAATCTGATGGCCATTTGTCTGATTATGTTGGAATGCAGGAGTCCACACCTGTGAATGGTCAGGATGTGAACTTGAAGCTGGTGCTGAACAGCGACGACAGCGCTGCCAGGAAGCTGTCTATCAACATTAGTGTCCAGGCCATGAGGTACACTGGCAGACCAGTAGCAAACATCCAGAATCAGGTTATTGAGAAGAAACTTCTCCATGGAAGAGGTGATTCTAACATTTTTTTTTTTTATGTGGAAATGTTCTGACAACAGTGTTGTTTTAGGAAGCCATTTTAATTTGAGTCCTAATCTTGTTTACTAGTTTTAGTCATCAATTCTATATGGTATAGATTTAGTCCAGTTTTAGAAAACTCCAAATGGTTTTCGTTCGTTTTAGTCAAAACAAAGTGTAAAGGTCTACAGGTGAATACAAAACAATCTTTATTTATCTTTATCTAATCTTTATTTAAGCTTTCTGATCCTTCTTTCATGAGCAATGGGCAATATTATAATGTATCTGTACTGTTGAGTTTTCTGTTCTCAAACATGGATTAATACAACAACTTGTTACACTTACCCATGCATGTTCTACACATTACAGTAACACATATGAGCTAATGACCTGATGTTTGTGAAACCAAGCTAACTTTAGCCTGGAGTTAACATGCCATTCATGCCTGTACACGGAAAACCTTAAGCTTACAATGAAATGTATCACAAGCCGATTGTCGAGTTAACATTGTTTGTATATTATATCATAGCAGGATTGATGGCAACTTGATGGCAACATTATTAATTTACTGATGGTCCATCAGTAAATTAATAAACTCATAGTGGGGCTGATAGTTTTCAATTTTTGATTGTTAAGATGCACAATAGTCATGCATTTTGAAAGCCTGGCTGGCCACCCATTAACATCTTTGTCTTGTCTCGTCAAGAAAAACTCACACACATCTTGTAATGTTTACCTTGTCATCATCACGAAAGAAAGAACGTCCGCCAGATAATTTCGTCTTCATTGACGAAAACAACACTGTGGAACTATTATAGGTTTTAAAATGACTAAATCAGATTATCTTTTTTGTGCCCTTCAGACTTGATCGTCCCAATCCACGTCCCATACTCGACCTACAATAAACACATGGTACACTGTAAGAGCATGAATATTACAGCCATGATCACTGAACTGCATAATGAAGATCACATCTACCTGGCAACTGAACACATGGTGTTGAAGGACCCCCCGATCACCATCACCGTAAGACTCTGTCGCTTTTTAAACTCACCTTTCACCCCTTTGTTTTTCATACTTCTTGATCCATGTACCAAGAAGTCTCTCAACCTACTTCTCATTTTAAAGATACACAAAACTCTTGCTTTTCTGTGAATTTTACTCAAAGAAAATTCAATGAAAGTAAATTTTTTAGCTTCAGTAGCAATTTTTTTTCATCTTTGTTTTAGGTTTCTGACAAAGCCAGAGTGAAGAACTCAATGTCTGCCAGAGTGGCCTTCACAAATCCAGTCAGCAAGATACTGAGACACTGCACTCTGACTCTCTCTGGAAGAGGCTTGTTTTATGGGGAGAAAACATTCAAGTGAGTTTGTGTTAGTCAATCAATTAATCAATCCTCCTTTATTTCCAGAGCGTTTAAACACCCAAGGTGACCAAAATGCTGTCCAGGTCCACACCTTAAAAGAAAACAATACATTAAAAATGACCAAAAGACACAAACACTAACAATAAAACAAGTAAACAAAAAGAAAGATCAGCTAAAAACAATAAAGAAGTACAATAAGTAAAAGAAAATAAAAGACTGATAGTTCATCCATCATTCCATCCATCCATTTTCTAACACGCCTATCCCTTGTGGGGTTGTGACGGTTTTGTGCAAGCTCCAGCTGTCAATAGGCGAGAGGCAGGGTACACCCTGGACAGGTTGCCAGTCTATTGAAACTGATAGTTCAGACTTCCTGATATCTTGCTAAACTTTAATTAAAAGCCAGGTTAAAAAGATTGTTTTTTTTTTAGAAGAGACAATGAGAGGAAGATTGTTCCAGAGTTTGGGAGCAACAGCAGAAAAAACTGTTCCTTGGGTCACAAGACAAGTCCTTGGAACATCTAAAAGCAACAGAAGTTCTGGCCTCAAACTCCTACTGGGAACATGCTTGTGTAAAAGCTCTGATGGAGAAGGAAGTGCCAAACTATTTCAACACTTAAAAGCCTAAATAAAAATATTAAAACGCATTCTAAAACATACAGGCAGCCAGTGCAGGGAGGACAAAATGGGGTAATGTGCTCACGTCCAGAGGTTGGTAGTAACCATTCACATGTACTCAGTTAAATTTACTTGAGTAACTTTTTTAACAAAATGTACTTCTAGGAATAGTTTTACTGCACTGTACTTCTTACTTTTGCTGGAGTAAATGTCATGAAGAAGTATTGGTACTCTTACTTGACTAAAAGTTGTGACTACTCTTTACACTATGAGTAACTCCACTGAATAAAGAACAAACTTGTTTGAACCAAAAATGCACCAGAGAGACATCTACAGGTTATGTTAAGGTGAGACTTCTTGTTTTTACACAAGCTTTGTTGTTTTAATGGTATTTTCTATCTGCTGAGCTCATTGAGCCATTTGCAGGTCAAGCAACCACAGTAAACAGTAGATATTGTCCTAACTTACTGTACATACATTAACTGCTTGGTTTCATAACTTTTATGTTGAACAACATTGTTCACAGTTTCTTCTGCTTGAATTTGTTACTTTGTCATTTTTATTGTTTTTAAATATTTTATGTTAGTCGTTAAAATGCCATAGTTTGTACATAATTTGCGACGGTGGTGCAAGAGTCAGGAAGGTTTTCTTGTAGTTGACAGGTTGCCAGTTCAATCCTCTGCTCTCACTGTCTCAGTTGTTGTGTCTTCACCCAAATTGCCTGTTAGCTCCGTCAGTCTGCCCAAGGGCAGCCGTGGCTACTAACATAGCTCACCACCGTCAGGGTATGAATGGGTAAATGACTGATTGTAGTGTAAAGCACTTTGGGGTCGTCAGACGTGATTAAGCGCTGTCCAAGTACCATTTAATATTTTTGCCTGACTAATTACATCATTTTTAAATATTAATTCAGTTGTTATAAATATTTACTCAGTACTCGAGTAGCCTTCTTACCAAAGACTTTTTTCACTCTTACATCAGTAATTTCTTGGTTGGGTACGCATTTACTTTGACTTGAGTAAAAATGTGTTGAAGTAGTACTACTCTTACTTTCTGGCTACTCTACCCACCTCTGCTCACATCACTTAGTACCCGTTAGATGACAGGCGGCTGCGTCTATCACCGTGGTGATTGATGCGGTTTGTTGACAATGTTCACGCACAGAGCTGTAATACTTTTCACTGTGATTCAGACAGGCGCAGTTAATTTTAAAGAGGGAGTTTTAGTGCATATTCAGCAGGGAGTGTTCCGGTCTGCCGGTGGGGCTGCATGGAGCTGAGGTGTGTTGCTATGGGCGTGTTTACCTGCATAATGTAACCTTTGTGAAACAACCAAGATATAATGTTTTACTTATCGGATTAATAACAGCTTTATTGAGCGTTCTGTTATTGTGACTCTGTGCTGCTCTACCAGTTCTTTCTCTCCGACTCGCCCTCTTCCAACCACACTGCACTTTGCATACATCCACCGGTACCTGTGAATCTGACCAGAGTACTGTAGTTCAGCTGATAAACTCAACCAGGACCGCAAGATCACAGTACCCTTTACGACAAGAAAGTCCCATCGCCCTGCATCAATGTATGCAGTCAAGTACGGATTTAATGGCTTTACATGTCAGGCCAATACCAAAATAGAAATCAATAAACTTCCAATAAACTGTCAATAAACTGTCTGTTTTACTTCCGGTTCGCTGACATAGGGAACCCTTTTGCGGGATCCCGCAAAAAGTTTTGCGAGTTTCCGCAAACCATTTTGCGAGATCTCGCAAAAAATTATTTTTCCCTCCATGTCCCTTTAGGGGCTCCGTAGTTTGCCAATTGATTGAGCAAAACAATGAAAAAAAACATAGTATATTTCCAAAGAACTGAACCCACAAGAAGCAAATAAAATGTGAAAAATGTTAACTGGTGATTTCAATGGTGCTTTTAGTCATAATTTAAAATTCAGACATGGATAGAAAGAAGACTAAACATTGTATTAATTTCTCATTTGCTGTGTCTGAAAACTGTATGCTTTTGTGAATATTCTCAGGCTTTGGGGACATAAAAGTCCTTTACAATGTGAGATACCTGACTTTCAGTGTGTGTTTCTGTTTCCTACAGACTTCCAGATCTGATGCCAAACAAGAGATTACTTGTCAAATTGAACATCGTTCCCTACAAGAGCGGAGAAAAGACTTTACTGGTCGACTTTGACTGTGACTCCTTCAGAGACATCAAGACCAGCTGCATTGTTCATGTCAAACCTTAAACTCTTCTGATGTACTTTTGCTCTTAATGCATTTAATGCAAACACTGCTACATTCAAATCTGCTGAAGGCTTCACAGATTTTATTTTAGAAATCTGGGGATGTAGTTAAGGGGTGGTATGGACAGAGGATTGTTTTTGGATGTTCTTAAGCTTATCAGGATGTATCCTACGCTCTTTCTTTCGCAAGTTTCTTGAACCTTGTCCTGCTGTGAGGAAAACCAGTGCAGCCAATGTCTTGTTTTAGGGACTTTAGACCTCTGGTTTGGGGATGCCTCTGGATCTTAAGGCTATTCCTGTGGAGATGGATCTTTTGATTTCCCCCATTGAGCCGTTACCCTTCAAACCATCATCATTTTTTTTGAGGCAGATGATAAATAAATGGACCCCGCCCCCGATTCCCCAAAATTTTAAAGGTTCACTAACGGTTTGTGGAAAAAACAGTTTAATTCCACAAACATGTAAGGTGTTGTCATCAAAACCATCATTGTGCATCCTTATTGTTTTCTAAATATCATATTTCTGTCTTGTCATGAAAGTCTAAAAAATAAGTCAGAAAACAGAAATCTGCTTCAGATTGTTGCGTGCATCTTGTTGAGTGGTTGGTTCTTAATGAAGATGAATGTAGAGACACTACCAGGCGTAATAAAAAACATTCTTACTCAGCAGCAGAGCAAACCTTGGAAACAGACGTCACAGTTATGTATGCTTGGCACGCTTTCAGGAAATTTGTAATGAGGTTGCAACACGCGATCCTTTGGGGAATATCTGTGGCTGGGTGTAACAAGGGTTTAAAAATCCACCTGTGCATCACTCAGTCTGCTGCTGCGCGCCTGCTAGAGCGAGTTCAAGAATTTCTTCGTTTTAAGAGGGAAAGTTCAACAGAGAGAACAATGAAGCTCGACTGGTCTGAGAACTACAGCTATCCGAACTCAGGTACGGTGTTAAAACCTTATCATTTAGCTTATCTTCTGTGAAAGACGTTAGACTGAACTGCTGTTTGTGTGTGAATGACTGCCATGCTTATCCAGGAGGAGTGAACCGTGTGATGTCACGTGTAGTGAATTGGCGCTGCATGAAAACAACAGAATTAAATTGCTGTAGTTGCATATAAATAAAAAACGATGCATTTTAAAATGTGAAACTTTTGCACTAAGACAAACGACTAAGACAAACATGCGACTCATGTTTTTTGAGTCGCATGGATCCAGTCACCTGTCTGGTCGTTTCTAGAAAGTTGTTTTACAGCTGTGGAGGAGACCAACGCCCCTGCTGTGCTTAAACTTGTTTCAGATGGAACTCAGCCTGAAAACATAAAGCACACAACCCAGAAGACATGTTTTGAATTTTAAAGAATTTACATGCGATAAACACCAAAAAGCCATTATTATTTCTGTCAGAATGTCAGCTCTTTTTATGACATCAGGTGTGAAAGGAACAGTATGCCAAAAGGACAGCTTGACATCTCTGAAGCAGGAACTGCACTCAGTTTGTTTCTCAGTCCAGGTGTTTAAAAAACTTCTGCTCTTCAGATTAAACAGTCAGCGCTTCTGCACAGCCGGCAGTCACTACACATGTAGATTGGCCATGATGGTGCAGCTAAAACTCATTAGTAAGCTAAATTATTTTATTTTATAAAGTTTTAATTTGAAACTTTATTTCAGTTAACAATAATGCATTGTCAGAAATAAATCTTTCATTTTGTACACTCTTGTAGTAATGTTTTTAGTTTTATATGGTTTTATTCCTCTTTTTTGCATTTAAGCTTTACTTTTGTAGTTCCCATCTTTCTCAGCTTTTTGCTCACACACAGAAAAATGGCCTTAACCTATGACCTGAACACTGGTGATTGAGCTCTAAACAAGTTATTTTATTTTTTTTTACACACCCAACTTTACCATATACGGTTTTTAACCATTTACTACTATTTGGATGCCTCTCACCATGGCCTAAATACTGTAGGCTCCAAGGATTAATTTCTAACCTTTACGAGTTCTGTATTTTTAAAGAGCTGAGATTCTGACAACAAAGTTAGAAAGCAACATTTCACTTTATGGTTGATTAAATAGACACCCTAGAAAGTCTAAAACATTATAGAAATTAGTTCATACATGTGACTGTAGGAATTTACATAATTAAATCTGCAGTAGGGAGTTTTGAGAAAACTGGGGACTTAAAGCTATAGTTGGAAATCCTGTTCAGAAACACTTTTTGTTATACTGGATAAAATTGTCCTTCCATCCTGACAGTAGTTAATATGTTATGTATTCAAAAAAAAGGGGTTAAAAAATGTATCACTGTGAGAGCTGCAGGACTGTAAAAACTGTGACCCATTATAACTGCCATTAGGACTGAATGACAGTGATGGGTCAGAGATCCGGTCCTGCCAACACCCTCCCTCTGTCTCTCAAGTTCTGGGGGTATCTCCTTATTTATTGATTGTCCCGCATGCCAATCATTCTGACGCGCTCACGTAACGCCAGTGTCCATCCACGTTCCTTGTTAGTTTCTATTGCTGGCTGCGCATGTACACCTCTAGTATTTTTGTATCCAGTTAGCTTAGCGGTTAGCTTCAGTGTTAGCCGTTCATTGTAGCTCCACTACTCTCACCGTAGACTTTGAACATGGCTGAGAGTTGCAAGAAGCAAACTGGGTACAACTTTATGAGTAGAAGAGGAAGGCCTCATTAGAAAGAAAGAAGACCAGAGTGGAATTGGGAGATTTTTTTTTACACGATCCCTTTGAGGAGTAGATATGATGGTCAGAGACTTGCGCAGTTATTCAATAAGGAACTCACCTTTCTTACTTGCATTTTTGGAAAAATCACCGACTATACCTTTAAGGCTGAGACACACCAAGCTGTCTGATCCAACGAACAGATCCATAAAGATTTCTTTCCTGACATACTGGCTGCTTAGAGGGTCCCTCTATGGACCACCGGACTCGCCAGATCGAGTATTCACACGACAGTAGCTGGGAGGTAAGCACAGAGCTGCATTAGCTGTTCAAACAGGCTCAAAGAACATTGCTGTTAAACTGTCTTTATACGAAGAAATTGTTGTATCATATAAAACGCTTCTGTTTTCCACTTTAATAGTCAGCGTTCGTCATCCATCTTCGACAAACGGTGTCGATCCGGGTACAATAATTCTGAGCTTTGTGTTTCCGGACGACACTATATAAGGATGGACCTGCCCAGAGTAAATTGCGTTTACTGTGCGGTTCAGGCAACTTATTTGGCATTTTCCCCAAAGTGGACATGGACAACGTGTCTCTCTCCCTGTCTGAGTCATGACTTTCACATCAAGTTGCAGCATAGCTTCTATTCAGAGAAAGTTGGGTAGAACCTTAAGTGAGTCTTTTCGGCCCCATTCACTTCAACCAGATGTAATTGGTGCTGAGATTGGTGTGTCTCCGCCTTTAGCCTGAACCTTTGTAAGGTGTGCTTGTTCACAGTGTTTTCACCCTATAACAACATTTCAAAGATTCTTTATTGTCACAGCATGTTACTGTGGTGAAATTTATTTTT
The DNA here is from genome assembly GCF_011125445.2 of Fundulus heteroclitus. Taxonomy (NCBI): domain Eukaryota; kingdom Metazoa; phylum Chordata; class Actinopteri; order Cyprinodontiformes; family Fundulidae; genus Fundulus; species Fundulus heteroclitus. The sequence goes on along the minus strand of NC_046380.1, from coordinate 7,257,664 downwards.
GTGCTTTTGTGCAATGATTTGAAGCTTCATTTACAGAAATGTGCATTTAGAGATTCTGAGATAATAGTGTGCAAATAGGCAGTGACATTAAGGTGATTGTAGCATACGATGGGCTAGTAACAGTGGGTGAATTTTGCCCTCACAGCTCTTGGGTAGAAGCTGTTTCTAAGTTTATTTGTTTTGGCTTTGAGGTTTCTGAAGCGTTTACCTGATGGGAGAGGGGCAAACAGCGCATTGCCTGGGTGGATGGGATCAGCGGAGATGCGTCTGGTCCTTCTTTGGACTCGTTCTGCATAAATTGAGTTCAGATCCAGCAGACGGCATCCCACAATCCCCTGCGTTGTTCTCTCCACCCGTGCTAAGTGCTTCCTCTCCTGGACTGGGCAGCTCCCATACCATGCAGTTATGCTGACACATAAAACACTCTCTATGGAAGCTCTGTAGAAGTTCTTTAGCAGACAACTCTAATGTTGTTCTGAATTTAAAGACATAAATCTTTTAGAGTTCTTTTTCCATCTAAATCAGACACAACCAGACTTTCGCTCAGTTCTTTCTGAAAACGTTTCGACACCTATCCAGGAGTCTTTGTCAGAGTTCGTTCACAGATACACTCAGATGACATATATGTCAAATAGATGTCTATTTTTTTTGCCCTTCCCACATACAGATACCAAGAATCAGAGCTCACACCCAGAAATTAGACACTAAACAGACAGGTCAGTTCATGAGGTCTCTATGGAAACAAAAAGCAGCAGTGTTATTCATTTCTGGACACATTCATCCGGGGGTGAAGTCATAGTTCAAATAAAGCACACCCTGAGATAATTTCAGCATCTTCAGAGGCAGGGCATAATTTAAAATAAGTGGTGCATACATCTCCATCTGTTGTTGGGACAAGCTGTTTTCCTTTAGAGACAATCAATCAAAGCTGAAGCTTCTGGTTTTTTTAGAGAGGAAATACTTTCTCCTGACAATGTTACCTTTACTCGAACAGTGAAATGATAAAAACTAAAACGCATTGTGAAATTGACAACTGTACTGAGTATTGTTCACCTTTACGTACTATTCCCCCTGTCTTCTACCATAATGCAATGTGAAATTTTACTTTGGGTTTTTGTAACCAGCTCTTTCGCCGTGTAGTGGAGTCCTTTAACCAGACACAAGCAGTGATTGTGTTAATGTTCATTCTGTGGTCAGATTTACTTTTTGTAGTGGTGGGATGGGATTTTAAAAAATCTAATTATCTAGAGGCATTGTACTCAATCACATTTTTTTTAATCAAATAGCAATATTTGAAACATTGATTATCAGTTGAATTAAATTTTGGTCCTCCTGTATACATAAATAGATGTGTGTTTTTTATTATAAAGTTGTACAGTAATGTCTGCCTTTATTGAGTGGAGGCTGGAATGTTGTGGCTTTACTTTGGTGCCTCGGTTCAGTCACCTCTATAAATGCAAATACAGTACAGCTGCTTTCTAAATGGCTTACAGAATGTAAACTAGCAGATTTATCATTTCAATAAAGCTCTAATTCAGAAAAATACAACCTCTTTGTATAACCCTTATGTCCTCACACATTGTGCTCCAAAACTGTGGACAGTGATTATGGTGCTCCGTCCTTCTCTATCTTTCTATACAGTCAAGAAACAAATCCCTAAAGTTCTTGTTTTGTTTGAATCAATTACAAGTACATAAAAAAATATAAGCAAATACTTCACAGTACTGCTGTGCAAATATGGCGGTACATTTTGTGCATGAAATGTATTTTTTTCCCTACAGGTTTCATCCGTCAATGTCTGAATGTTGAATACTAAACCAAGGGCAGAAATGAAGTAAAAACCGGAAAAAAAACTTTATGTATTGAAAACAAACCACGTCAACCCAGATATTCTCTGGCTTTTGACTAAAATTGGTTAAAAACGAACCGTGTTCTAATAATCGCCTAAACGATTTTACTTTAGTCCCACTAGTTAGACAGTACATGTGTTTACATCTCCCCATGCCGTCAAACGCGTAAATTTATTTTAACACAATATTTTTTTTAACAAAATAAACAATCGAAAATAACGTGCTGATGTCACAGCCCTAGTTTCCTAACAAACCTTCCTATTTGTGTGCAACTTGCATGACCGCTATCGAGGATCTGCCGACCTCTCCAGGCTATTTCTCAGGTTAAACTCAAGGCGTGTCAGTGTCTTTCCTATGACTGTGGTGTTGTGACATGCCTTTTTTTACACAAACATGCAGCCACGAGTAGGATAAGCAGTCAACACACCCTGGTTTCTGCCAGAATCCTCCCAATATAACATAATTAGACCTTTGGCATGCAGTTCGTTGAAATAAATCCAGAACTTTCCGCTCCCTGTCTAAATCATCTCACGCTGGAATGGATTGCGTAACATGTGACTTTACCACTAAAGTGTTGAATCAAACGTCACGAGCAGTTTCACCAGAATATGTAATCCAAGGCATTAAAAAAATAAGTAGAGTCTTAGAATTGCAAGTTTGAAAAAGTAACATTTAACGGATGCTCAAGAAGGAAGATGCTCCAATACATATATTGGTGAGACAAAGTGTTTTTCTGTGATTTCTCGTCTGACTGTTTCTGAATCATCAAACAAACTTAAATATTAGACACAGATGAAACAAGTAAGTACAGAATGCAGAGTTTAATTGTAGGGGAGGAAGAAATCCAAGCCTACATGGTCCTGTGTAAAAAAAGTGGTCACTCCCTAAAGCTACTAACGGGTTGGGCCACCCTGTGAGTCTCTTACAGTGCTGCAGAGGAATGTTGCTCCACTCAACTTTGTAAAAATATTGTTGTAACGGAGTCACAATAGAGAGTTTATGAGCATGAAAGATCTGTTTAAGGTCATGGTCACTAGGCCGATCTAAAGTCTTAATTTTGTTTTTCCTAATCTGTTATGGATTGGAGTTTATGATGTGTTGTCAATCATCGTCCTGATGGGTCCATTTACCACAGCGACCCTTTTAATGTCCTGAAGCAGCAATAAAGCTCCTGACCATCTCACTACTACCACCACCATATGTTACTAATGACATGGTGTTCCTTCTCTGAAATGTTGTGTGACTTTTTACACCAGATGGAATGGGAAAACACACCTTACATAAAATTTGACCTTTGTCTCGCCAGTCCACAGAGTGTTGTTCAAAAAGACTATTATTATTTCTGTTTCTTTTCTTTAAATTTTTTTCTTTATTGTTGGAATCAGGAACGCCAGTCCTAACAGAGGCAAGTGAGGTCCACTGGTGTTGTTCTGGGACCGTTTGCAATCTCTTGGACGAGATGTCCCTGTGCTCCTGTTAGCTATGGTCAGCCGTAAAGTCCACCATTACTCTACGTTTCATCATTTTTGCATACTGTTGTTCGGTCTAGTCCCACAGCTTTGGGAATTGCTGCATAACCTTTTAAAAGGTGGCTACATTTCAAATGTTTCGTTTCTCATTCATTCCTTGAACTGCAAAAACGGAACTAAATATATGAGCAAAATTTTCTTAAAATTGGTGTATTTGTCCTTGATTTGAGCAGGTAAATATCGGTTGATGGTCTGCCAATGGAATAAGATTTTTGCAATTAAAATAAGAACAAATTCATCCCCATCATCTTATTTCAAGTGTATTATATATAATTATCTTATCTTAGGGGTCAAACTACTCATTCAATTAGTTTAGTATGTCTGCCCAATTTGTGCAGTGTATGTTTGTCTGAAAGCTTTAACTGTGACGGTCCCTCTGATCCAGGGACCGTGGACATCCTTAGAGTCCACGGTCCCTGGACTTTAAGGATGTATGGTCCTTGAAGCTATTGCCTAAAAAAGGTTAGACTTACTCTTCTACTACAAAAGTGCTTATCTTTCTGTACGTTTTCATTTCAGCTTTTATCGGAGTAGACCCGCACAGTGGGTCCAACAACATTGATCATCGCACCAGTGAAATCTCATTGAAGGAGCTCATTGTGAGACGAGGCCAGCCCTTCAAATTCACCCTCAAACTGGCCAAACCCTTCAATCCCGCCCTTGATGAGCTCATCATGACTGTTAAGACTGGTTGGTCTCTTATTTGATCATTTATTGGAAAGATTATTATTACTTTTTTATAATTACAACCCTTGCTGCTGTTGAATTTGTCTGACTCTATCAATGCTTCACGGTTTAAGTTGCATTGTGTAGAGGCACATTCTTAGAAACTGATCTAACGTGAAAAGTTGCCGTTGCCTGACTTCTCTTCGTAGGAGACCATCCTTCTGAAGACCTCGGGACGATGTCTCGCTTTGGTGTCCCAGACAAAGTGCAACGTTTGCCTTCTGCCAAGGCGGTGTGGAAAGCAGAGCTGCAGCGGAGCACTGCTCCTGAAGCAGGGATCCTGACTCTGAGCATTACACCCTCGGTTGACTCTCCAGTAGGGGAGTACACAATGTCTGCAAGACTCGGGGAGGAGGAGAGGGCGTTGGCAAACCTTTCTGTGCTTTTCAACCCGTGGTGTCCTGGTAGGTTTCTGATCTCTGCCCAAAAACTTCAGTGTCCAATCATCAATCCAATTTACAGCTCTGTTGATTTAGATTACTGGGCATGTCAAGTTATTTTCACATAACATGGGGTCATAATCTCATAGAGTCAGTTAATCCAAACAGGGATTAGAATCACAATTTTAAAAAATTGGGTGTACTATAAGGTTTTGTAATATAATTTAATAATGTCATAGATGTGGTTAAATATTTTTTATAATGCTTTAGTACCAAAATTCATTAAGATTATCTAACTAAAACGAGAGACAAAACTGATACCAGTGGTTGAGAAGGTGGGTGAGTAGCTGAGCTTATTTACAGGTAAAAAAGTTAATAAAATACAAATAGCAATTGGACCAAAACCATCGTCCAAACTAGTGGGTGATAATTAGAAAAACGGGGAATTGTTTTTCTGCTTGTGTGTCTAGAAGAACATGGATGAGGTTTCATCAGGAAGAAATTTATAGGGATCCTACTGTTTATTCACATACAAATGTTGTTTAACAAAAACATACACAAAAAACACAAAATAAATATGTTTTTTTTTTTAAATCTTCTAATTCTGCTGTGCTTTGCCATAAACTGGTCAACATAACATTTCAGCCACATTTAAAGGCAAGGCAAGGGAGATCTATTTGTATAGAACATTTCAGTACAAAGATAATGTAAAGTGCTTTACATGATTAAAACATAGTTAAATAAAACTGAACAAAAGCAAGTTGGAATAAAGATTAAAGGTTTATTTTTGAGACAAGATAGTTAAGAATGTGAAATAACAAAATAAGATATTATTTAAAGAAGAAAACATTAATATGCACATAATGTTGTGTTTTAGTTTACTATTGTCTACATTATTATGTTGCTTAAGATTATTGTACAGATATAGTTTTTTAAGGAAGGAATACAAATCTGCTTTATAAATTCCTAGATTAATGTAGATATTAAATGAGCATGAAATCATATTAAATTTTGTATCTATTGAGCTGAACACTGTTGTTTAGCCCCTCATGAATTGTCGCATCAGGCAATACCATTGTTGCTATGTATAAGTAGTTGCACTTAGACTGCTCTAATTATCCTGCTGCAAATCTGCCACAACTTCTGCCATGAAGTTTTTATCCCAAATGAAAAATATTTGATTCTTACAATGGCTAAAGCGAAGCGGGCAGCATTTCTATTTCCAGTAAGATAAGAAGCCTAAAAGACTCCTGATAAACTTGACAGAACATCTTATTTTTTGGCCACAAGGCAACAAAGATGTGCTTCAGCTGAAATTTTAGTGACAAAGTAAAAAAAAATTTTTTAAATTAAACATGAAAATTACAAACTTTTTGTATTAAAGGTATACTATACAACTGGGGTTGATTTTCCAGCGAGGCTCCCCCCAGAGGGCGAAAGTAAAAGTGTACTGTCGTAAAGATGCTCAGCTGTTCTGGTTTCTCCGTCAAGCCAGGCGCGGTTGTTTTGAGCTTAGCAGACAGGCGAACGCAACGAAAAAACTGCAGTACAAACAATGACTAACACAGTGAAAGTATGAACATCAGGGGTTTTTTGTTTTTTTTTACCCAACATCAGGGTTTCCCGCAGCGCTATCTTGGTGAGGCGGCCGCCTGGCCCTTTTTTATTATTAAAATAATAATAATAATAAAAAAAAAAACGATATGCCTGCATGTTTATTTGACGTTAACACGCGGTTTTTTGTTGTTGCTTTCGCGCGTGCATATAGTGAATGGCAGGGCAAAAACACATGGAGTTGTTGCCGTAAAGCAAGACCGACTCTCGCGGTCTTGCACAAGACTTCTGAGCCTGTGGGTGCGGGCTGAGGGCTCCTGCAAGTGCGGTATTTCCCCCACAGACCACAAGGGTGGCCGAGAAAACCTTTGTTCGACCTGAAATGACTCATTTAATCATCCAAAACGGTATGGAACACATTAATTAACTGAAAAATGTTGCATAGTATGCCTTTAAGTTGGCCAAGATGTGGAAACTTGCTTTTACACGATCCCTGGTCTGAAAAGAGGCTAGCTTTAAATTCCAATGAAACTCCCAAACTGAGACCAACATAACTGCCGAGTACTAAAGTATAGATACTGACGGTTAACAAGAACTCCACACAACCCCACTACAGAAAAAAACTGAACTTCAAATGTGTTGCTATTCCACCTGATTTCCTCAGTTTATCAGCTTTTTGTGTAATTTTGTTTAATGTTTTCATGATTTCTACAGGGGACATGGTGTTTATGCCTGATGAAGTAGAGAGAAAGGAGTATGTCATGAATGAACAGGGTATAATCTACAAAGGAGTTGATAATTACATATCTCCAATTCACTGGGACTACGGACAGGTACGATCCTACTGGATGTTACTAAGAAAAGACATTACAGGCCATTTGTAAATGACATGCTATATTTAAGTGGAACCCCCAGTGTTAAATATCAGAACAGCTGTTTACCAGCAGTTTGTCTCTAACTTCCTGTCCAGTTTGAAGAAGATATGGTGAGTATTTGCGTGAAGATCCTCGACTGCAGCATAAAACACAAGCAAGACCCAGCCAAAGACGTTTCTGCTCGCTGTAACGCCATCTATGTCAGCCGTGTCATCACATCCATGGTGGGTGGCATTCTTTATGTTTTATGTAAAAAGAATGTTGTAAACTTTATTGATGCTGGCATGTTGCGCTTTAGAATAATCATTTTCAGGGCCTTTGAACACTTACACCACTTTCTCAGTGGTGATAATATTTATAGAACTTTGACTGTTAGTTTGACGTTCACTTATATTTCCAAATATAATTACTTTTTCCACAATTCAGTTTGGGTCCAGTCTAAAGAGACTGATTGATACTTTTAGCAGAATTGGTATTCAGATTTTATTTTAAGTATTTTATTTTATAATTTTGTGTGTCTGGGGAGGGGGGATCCCTGTTTTTTACAGTTTTATCAATGGCACGTCAAAAAGAATTTATACAAATTTCAATATTTAGTAAAAAAGGTTTTATACAACATTGTCTTGCATTACAGTAATCCAACGTGCCCGTGCAAATTCTTTGTTTTGCGGGTCATCGCTGCAGCAAACAGGCTTAAAGCGGAGGCATTATAGTGACATCTGGTGGTTGCAGAAGACCACAGCTGTTTTCTTTGAAACCTTGTTTTTATTATTAAATATAATAATAAAATTTGCCAACCTTTTTAACTTTCCAACAAAACAAAAAACAGATGAATAAATTAACAGAATGCATTTCATAAGACAGGACAGCAGGTATTTTATAGCCAGAAGAACATGATTAACAGTTTTGCCCGACTTAATGTTCCTGCTAAAATTCAACAAACATTTGTTTAAAAAAAATCCTCTTTTTAGATTTACACAATCATATCAAGTTTGCTTTACTTTATTTGCCTTAAATAAAGCTGCTTGAAAGCACCAGCAAACCCAGTAAGTTAGGCTAAAAGTGTTTTTTTCCATGTCCTTGTATGATTAAATACTTAAAACTTTGCTTTTATATGTTCCTCCAGATTAACAGTGAAAACGAAGGAGGCATCCTGAAAGGAAACTGGGGAAATGATTTCAGAGGCGGGGTCCCACCCACCCACTGGAGCAGCAGCTATCCCATTCTTAAACAGTGGTTCAACGCCTGCTTCTGCTCTGTGAAGTACGGGCAGTGCTGGGTGTTTTCAGGCGTCATGTGTTCAGGTAATATCTACTTCCTTAAACATTTAACAGTAGTATTTAATGAATACTCTCATCTGCAAAGGGCTCTATAAATGAGGTCCTTTATTTTTTTTAGGAACAACTGACACTTAGCAAGTAAGACATCGATTTGCTCAATATTGTAACAAAGTGGCCTCTGATCAAGACAAGCCAGGTCTGCTGTTATCCGACTAGAGTTAAAATAGGAGGTGATCAATCACTTATCTTCAGAATACTTCTGGTCCTTTTGAGCAATAATTCTGTCCAGAAAAGGGTTTGATTTGTTTGTTGAGATCACACAACAAACAACTTTAATACATTTAATAAACAAAAGGTAGGTGCTCAGGTTATGATTTATTTTTCCACTCTATATCAAATTCACATATGCAGACTCCAATTTATAAAAACACACGCCCATTACAACATGATTAAATGTCCATTAACAGAAAACTGCACATCGACCGTATCCTTTTTCTTATCAACAACAAACTTCTTGCTTAAGTCTGTCTGGGTCTTTGACCACTTTTGATGGGAGAAATTAGTGGAGCTTTCCAAAAAAAATAAAAAAATTAGCCATCCTGGTACTAACCGGGCATTTTTTAAGGAACAACCATAAAATCTGATGCCAAAAAGTCAAAGTTGTGCCAGAAAACCAACAAATTTAAATTGGTCGAATTGCAACTTGAAAAGAGACAATATATTGACAATTTATATGTGCATATATTTGAATCTGTATTTATAATTGTGACCCTGTGTAGCTAAAAAACACTCACATTCAAATCCTTAATTCTTGCCCTCAAAGCTTTCTGTATGTTGGAACATCCATTCAACCGGTTAATGTTTCCTCTCTGTATTAATGACATTCGTCCCCATAGTGAATGTGTGTATCTATAAATAAAGCTGCAGTCATTGTGATAGCATTGTTACCCATTACAATACAATTAATTTCACTTTCATCTTCTACAAACAAAACTGATATTTAACTGTTACACTATCATGATGATGCAAAGCGCCGTGTTGCACGTTTGGTTCCAGTGATGCGCCTGCTGGGCATTCCCTGCCGTGTCGTCACCAACTACCAGTCGGCTCACGACACCAACAAGAACCTCACCGTCGACACCTACTTTGCTGACTACGGCGTTAGAGAGAAAGAGTCCAAAGACAGTGTCTGGTGAGAAGCTGAACGCATGTAGGGTTTATATCAATGCATCGTTACCCGTACAAGATATCTTCTTTCATTTTGTCTTGCATACATTTTTAGTTAAACAAATAGTCTGCTGTCAAATGCCCAACATCATATTTCTGACAGCGGCAAAAGAAGTCCATTTTAGTCTTTGGAAGCACATGTGAAAGGAATGGATTAATGGTTCTGAAAACTAAGATCTGATTTTTGTTTTTGTAATAAAATTCACAGAGCGACACAGTGTATGTACAGTTGTAACATTATAACATGAACTATTGCTGGTGAAGATTCTCAGTCATCCAGGTCATGGTCATTTCCAAAAAAAGTAAAAAACAAAGCAAATGGACTTATTTTCCGTAGTTGAAGACTACGGACCGCCCATTACTAAGGGGTGGACCTGTTTCGGTTGAATTTGCATGTTATCTAAGCCATTACACGGCCTTTGTTTGGGCAGTGGTATAAAGCTAGGTACTCATCATTACTCTAGACCTTTTGAATTGAGAACGCTTCCTGGAGAGGAAGCAAAACGTCTTCAACTACGGAAAACAAGCCCAGTTGCTTTGTTTTTTAGTTTTTTTGGAACATAAACTATTGTGACCGTAACAAAGTATAGGTGGAGTCCCAAAGGTATTCAGTTTGCTTTAGTCTTTGCAGTTTGTACTTTGAGTGTTTTTTGTCTTGTTTTGTTTTGGGCTTTTTTTTTTCCTTTGAGTGATGCATTTATCATTGTAAATCTTTAAATTGTGCTTTAGGAACTATCATGTCTGGGTTGAGGGGTGGATGAGGCGGCCCGACCTGGCGAAAGATGGTAGATATGATGGCTGGCAAGTGTTGGATCCAACTCCACAAGAAAAGAGTGACGGTACAGTCAGCCCTGTCTCCGTGCATTTCCTCTTTTAACCATACTCTGATCACCCTGTTTCTTACACAAACTTGTTATTCATATGTTAAATTGTGTAGTCATGTTTGAGTGTTGCCCCTTTTAAATTAGTACCCACTCAGAGTGGTTCACTGCGATTCAACTCACCTTTTTTTGGCTTTTCAATAAGTAACAGACAGCCTCAGAAGGCTGTGTCGGTGATTATGTAGGGGTTGGAATAACTGTTTAAGCACCTACTCTGCAAAAAGGAAATAAAAGAAAATTTAATTTTCTTAAAATGAGTGCATTTGTCCTTGATTTGAGCAGGTAAGTTTAAATAATCTGCCAATGGAATAAGATTTTTGCACCTGAAAAATGGAACAACTCATCTCCATCATCTTATTTCAAGTGCAGTATATGTAATTATATAAGTTTAGGGGTGAAAATACTGATTCCATTGGCAGATCATCTTATTTATCTGCTCAAATCAAGGACAAATACACTTTCTAAAAAATGTTATTTACTCTTAGTTCCCTTTTTGCGGTGTAGAGGAACTCCAGAACAAGAATGAGACCCGCCGTATTTAAAACAAAGAACACAGCAGCCACAGAGTACATCATTAGATACTGAACGAAGATGGAAGCCTAATCAACAGCATGGTCTAATGCAGAGGTTCACATTTTTGTGTCTGGCAACTAATGAAAAACATGTTTTGGACTCCTGGCACTGTCTTGATATATTCTTTTAGGTCACTTAATTTAAGGTCAAATGTTAACGTTTATGATGGAGCTTTTTGTTTTAGCACCTTTTGTTTTAGGTTGTTTTGGCACCTTCTTCTGATTATCGATTACTGAGCCGATGTGACAAGTGAACTTCTCCAATGTGAGATCAATAAAGCCTATCTTATCTTATCTTATCTTATCTTATCTTATCTTATTTTATCTTTTTGTTTTAGTAGAAAAACATTTCTTAAGTTGGACTCCTTAGCTATATGACTTCACGTGTGATGAAGTCCAAAATCATGACAAGCGTCATAACTAGCAGGAATGAAGAAGATGGATTTATGTGGCTTTGTTAAAATTTCACTTTACTCCTACAGGTATGTTCTGCTGTGGCCCAGCCCCAGTCTCAGCCGTCCGGAACGGAGACACTCATCTCAAATACGATGTTCCCTTTGTCTTCGCTGAGGTCAACGCAGACTGCATAACCTGGCTGGTCAGTGGGCAAAACCACAATTTTATCTGAATTACTTCTAGTGTCTCTGAGCCATCTAAGAAAGAGTTTGAATTGAAGGTTTTAATTAGCTGGTTCATTTATGTCTACTTTACCTTTTCTTGTTTTTGTTACAATTATTATTATCAGGTCAAACGTGATAGATCCAAGGTGAAGATTCATTCAGAGGATCACAGAATTGGGCAGAGCATCTCCACCAAGGCTATCGGCACGAGCAAGAGGATGGACATCACAGACAGCTATAAGCAGAAAGAAGGTGGGCTCACCTGGCCAAACTGACACAGCTTCAGCTCTGTTCAGACAATAAACATTGGGTTCAGTCACTGCTTTCTGCTTCGCCAGCTTTCACCTTTTATTCTAAATTACAGCATATTTGTTAGAAACTCAGGTTGTCTTCAACCTGGTCACAGTAAAAGGTCTTTATTACTAGCAGAACACGTTGAGTTTTAATATCTTAAGTGGACACAGGGTAGTACTCACAGTATAAATTAGCAGTACTTCCTGGTACCTCAAGGTTTCTTTATATTTGCCAGTCAGACCAATAATTTGGGGCAGTGAAGTGAATGATTATCACAGCACATAGAAGATGTGAAGATAGGAAAATGAAGGCAGTGTGACACTTTTGCCAACGCTCTGTGAGCTGAAGCCATGTAGGCTCTACCTCCCAACCTACACATCTTTGGTGATTTGCAAGAAACCATCTTGGTCCCAGTACCACAGCAGGAGTCTAGTAGAACTTAGGCCTTTGTTGATGGATAAAAGCTATTTCGGTGTCAAAAGGCAAACCAGCAAACAAGTTCACACGGAGTTAGACATTATCAGAATGTTGGTTTATGAGCAAGCACCGTCAGTTTAAATCATGCTGTGGAAACACCATCAGAACATTCCTCGGTTCATCAGCAGCATGAGGAGATTCAACTCAGTCTCTTTCTAGACACCGCCGAGTAGCCCATCTGATTGTCTAATGCAATGCCAGGGCTTTTCTTTGACAGCTCGACAAATGGGATCCACAAACGAAAAATCTCCCTCCTTCTTTCAGTCCTCCAGCAATCTGTGCCAGCGAGACTAGGATTTATAACTACAGGGGTGAATGCAGTCTGTACCCCTATGTACAAACAACACGAGCATGAAAAAAGTTATGAGTGTTCAGAGCACTGATTGGTGATTGCAACTCTTTGAATGCATGATAAAAAACATGAGTGAAGAAAGTGCACAACTTTCAAATTGCGCAAGATGCCATGTTGATTGGCTATAGCTGACTTAGAGTGTTTGCTAGCACGGTATGGTTGGTGTAGTAGTCTTGTTTTAGGTCTCAGTCGTGCTTTAAGTGAGCAATGAATTAATCAAAGTTATGCCAGTATGGCTGGGAAACATTTTACGGATTTCCTGCCTCTGCTGCTACCAGGCTTCACCTAGGCCTCCTGCACGCTGCCAACATGATGATAAATAATCACTTACTGCAGTGGTTTTGTGCCTCCTCACAAATTGTTAAAAAGCCCTCCTGCTCTGTCCAACTTAAAGGTGCATAGTGCAAGTTTTGAAGTTAGATATTATTTATTTTATTTCCCATTAATGCCCTTACAATTGTCCAACGTGTAAAATAGGTTTTCCACTATTTACCACAGTTTCCTCTTTAGCACAGGTATCAAACTCACGGCCCGCGGGCCGAATCCGGCCCGTCAAGGTAAATTATCCGGGCCCTCAGGAGCCAATAAAAGAGGCATATTAGGTCATAAAGTAGAGGCATATATCCTTTTAAAGTGTATAAAGTGGCTAAAACTATGCTTCCTGGAGTGAATGTTTATTTTTTTTAACTGTGTAGTAACAGCATCCTGCCACAAGATGTCAGTTTCCCCACAACGCATTAAAACAACCCAGAAATGTCCAAAAGGAGAAAAAATGCAGCAGAACGATGAGTTTAAAGTGTAACTCACCACAATATCAACTTTTATTTGCAGATAAACTGTATAAACTGGGCTTAAGATGCTACTTTTATGTTACTGTGCATTTTTTATACTTCTATGTGAACTGGAATGAAATTATGAAATGGAAAGTATCGTCTATACGCATGCAACCGGCCCTTTTAATGACTTCATGACGCCAAAGTGGCCCCATGTAGAAATGAGTTTGACACCCCTGCTCTATAGGCGGGATGAGTCAGTTCATGAAAGAGTCATTTGTGCTGAACCCTCTGGCCGTGGGTGTGATGCACTGCAAGGTCTCATTCACCTGGCTACTTTGTTGAGTCTCCACCGTAATCGATCCATTAGCGAGGGAATACGGGCTAGCTTCAATATTTATAGTTTTCTTACCGAAGAAGACCTCACACCTCTAAACAAATGACCTGTGCAGTCGCAGCAGCAGATTCTTTTCTCCCATGCACGTGCACAACACTGGTGTCATTCCAACTTATCACCAGAGGGGGGCAGACGTCTGCAAAAACTTATACTATGCTCCTTCAAAGGAGAACCCAACGCACACCAGCAGACTTTGCAAACACCCTGGAAAGACATCCAGTGTCCTAAAATGATTTCTAGATGCTAGCCTAGTTCTAAACCTCTGTGAATGGGCCTGATATTTGTTAACAACTGCAAAAGGTGTTAACTGCAAAAGCAGCAGTGAAGACTCTAACTTCCTGTACTCTAAATATAGTCAGTAAGGCAAGGCAAATTTATTTTTATAGCACATGTCAGTACAAAGACAATGCAAAGTGCTTTACATGATTAAAACATAAGAAAATAAAATAGAATGAAAGCAAGTTGGAATAAAATGTAGAAACAAAATGAAACGTGGGAAAATAGAAATTAAAAGCAAATATACACTGTTCTGTATTTGTCAGTCTTATGTTGTTTGCTTTAAGGATTGAATATAATTCATTATTTCTATAGGCCTTTATTTATTAAAACAGTTTAACTAGAACAGTCAAAGGCAATCCTAAACAAATGTGTTTTTAATCTTGATTTAAAGGAACTCAGGACTTTTACAGTTTTCTGGAAGTTTGTTCCAGATAAGTGGAGCATAGGAACTAAATGCTACTTCTCCATGTCTGGTTCTGGTTCTGGTTCTGCAGAGCAGGCTGGAGCCTGAAGACCTGAGTGGTCTGGAGGGTTGATGCACTGATAACAAGTCTGTGATTTAGTTAAGTGCTAAACCATTCAGGGATTTAGTCAACCTTTGGTAGCCACAACAAATAAGCAATTCTGCATTGAACGCCGTTGTTTTGATGCAGTTTTACTGATTACTTGAATTACCATCTTCACAGGAACAAAACAGGAAAGAACCGTCTTCCAATACGCCCTTTCCAGAGTGGAGGAAGGAGGAGAGGGAGAAACTTGTATTATTGGTGAGAAAGTTGAAAATGGGACAACAGATACGAACAACGGATCCATCGAAGCTACTACACAGCCAGAAGAACAAATATGCAGTCCCACGCCTCCACCACAACTGTTCATTCGATTTGAAGAGGTAGGTCAGCAGCCACAAGGCTCTTCTGCCTGTTTTGACACAGAAAGTTTCCTATTTCTGTCTTTAGATTTGGTTATTTATTAAACAAATGACATTCAAATTGCTGTCATACTGAATTTGTAAACTATGAAGCCCTCTAACTGTCTTTAATGTCTGTTGTCAACCAAACATCTTCAGCTGGATGATCCAGTAATCTAATCTGATACCTGCTGGTGCTGCTGTGGTGACAAAAACGTGTTTTCTGAGCTTTTAGTTTTCAAGTTCCCCAGCAGATGTTCTAAAACAGTTAAAAGTGGCCATTCTAAACAGATACTTGGTTTTAAAAATGCTTATTTAGAAATCAGTAACATTACAGCACTTAGAACTTTTAATTCTCTCAGAAGATGGTTATAGAGTTTTTTTTTTTTTTTAAATGTGGAAGACAATTACACTTACAGCCCTAATTAATGTCTGCAGGTATCTGTACCTTTAACAGAACAATAACATTTGATATCCAGACTACAGAATATTGACTTTCATTAGCTGACACCATTTTGCTCACATGGAATGCATGTCTTTTGTTCACGTTCTCAGTGCAGGACTGATCTGCAGCAGGGGACTTATCCTTAAGTAGCAGGAGCCAAAAACTGTTATGGGTGGTTGGTTCTTTATCATTAACACTGCAGGGTGAAGTAATAAAGATGATGGAGAAATACTTAGCTCTCTGTTTTTTTTTTACTCCTGTCAAACATCTATATAATAATGACATATTGGCCACAAGTCAAACTTAAATGTCCTTCTTCGTTGTCATTGGGTTCGTTTTAAACAAAGCTTTGACTCCAGTGGTTTCAGGAACACATTAACCGGTTTCATGCTCATAATTTGAGTGTAACTGATCCGAGTTGTCGTCCTAATTAGATTGTGTCTCATCTGGATCGTGACGGTTCAGAAGGCCCACAACATTTGAGGAGCCTTTAGAAAAAGAGAAACTAACATTATAGTCATGTTTCTGGACTGTGGGAGGACTCTAGAACACCCAGATAACAATCAAACTCTACACATAAAGATGTCAGGATGGGATTGGAACCCAGAACCTTCTTGCTACAATGTATAAGTGCTATCAACTGCGTAAATGTTCCTGTTCCTCTAATTTTGTGTTGCTGAAGGTGTCCAGGCCTGTGAACGGTGAGGATGTGAGTGTGAGGCTGGTTCTAAACAGCGACAGCAAAGTCGTCAGGCTGCTGTCCATCAACATCAGCGTCCAGGCCATGAGGTACACCGGACGACCAGCCGGAAACATCCTAGCTAACTCTACGGAGCAGCAGCTGATGCCTGGGAGAGGTGACTTTCTCCGGAGACCTTTTATTGAATACAGCTGTTATTACTCTAACCGACATCTCAGATGTTGAGTAGATTTTAAAAAATATATATATTTTGTCATTCACTTCTTTTTGTTCCACCCAGATCTGATCATCCCTATCCTGGTACCGTATTGGACGTATCAGAAATTCATGATTGATTGTGAGAGCATGAACATTTCCGCTATGGTAACAGACCAGCGGAAGAAAAATCACGTCTTCCTGGCAGAGAACCGCATTGTGCTGATGAACCCCCCAATCGTCATTACCGTAAGTACAAAATGACTTTATCAAGAGGGACATGCATGTTGTGTAGAATGGGCAAAAATATTCAGAATGGCAATTTATCCAGAAAAAAAACCAACATAATTTTTAAAACTTCAGTGTAACCCTCTGTCATCCATTCAGATGTACCTGTATATGTATAAAACCAGGCTTAGAATATGAACCACAGCACATTAGATCTTCACAAGTCCCCAGCCCCAATATATTAAATTGAAGGAATTGTGATGCAAGTGATGAATGTTGTCATGGTAAAATCAGTGACTATGAACCAACATTTCCTCACATAATGTTCTCATCACTCTTTATCATCCTGGCTGCTTTAACATACAGTGAAGGAACAATCTAAAAACACCATTGATTTATTCATTGGATTTAAGAAGGAAGGTAACTGTCGGGTTTTGCAGTTCACTGCTTTGGAGCATGCATGTGTGTGGTTAACCTTAGCGACAGAGAGGAAGGTTATGAGCTTTAGCACTGGAGAGGACTTATTGTTGTCCATCAGCGTGTGAAACATAGAGCCATATCTGGTTGGAACTTTAGAATTTGAAAGTGTATTCACAAGTGAAAAATGTGTAATAGAGCTGCCAGTCTTCCTATTTGATTTTGGACAAGGAAATGTGCATGTCTGGAGGAAGGGATGGATGGAAGTGCTGAAAATCGCCCGACACTGTAGAAGTTATGCAGGGTTTTTTTTTTTAAGATGGCAAAACAACAAACTTGATTGTTCATTAATCATGCCACTTATCAATTTATCAAACGGCTCTGTCATACAACTTGCTTCATTTTATTTTTTTAAGTTATGCAGCAACACTATGAAACTTCAACTAAAATAAATGTATGCAGTGTTATTAAAAAAAAAAAAATTAAAGGAGCAATAAGTAAGAAATTTACAGCAAAATCATACTCTTTTGTCACCTGGGATAGAAGTAACATTTTCCTGTAAACAACTGTTCCTCTACATCAACAATGTCTTAGCAAGTTTTTCTCCTTTCAAGCCTAGAGGTGCAGTGTGGAACGACTTCGGTTCAGAGTGTAGTCCGTGTTTACTTCCTGGTTCCTGAGCCAATCATACAAGAGTTCCCCCGGGGTTCCCAAAACAGAGCGCAGTTTTTTATATTATATCTTGGCAAAAGAGCAGCAGCCTGCAAACATGGAAGCCAGAAAGAGAAACAGACCAGAAATAAAACAATATAAAAACATCATATACCTGTCCTGTGGAAGTAAAATGTCATTGGGGTTTCACAACAGCAACAAACCATTCAGAAATGTCATATTAGATTGTTGTCATTGACAGGCTAATGTACCGATTTGAGCTACTAGGTGTAATTTCTTTGCCAATTTTAACCATGCTGTTGAATATGACATGATTTTTTTTTATTTGCTTTCATTAATCTGTTTATTTTTCACTATTTTATTTTTTTGTTTATTTTTTTGTGGAGTGTCCAAGATTTAAGTGATGCATACATGAAGTTCGTCTGAAACAAGACAAATTCTGGCAGTTGTATTGTTATTTTTTTCTTTCAGCACGTTGTGACAATAAAATTATTTTACAGGTGAGGGTCTTGTTGCTTTCACTAACTGATTGCATAAATGTGTATTTGGATTCCAGATGAATGGTGAGGGCCAAATGAACAAAGAAATAACTGCTGAAGTGCTTTTCATGAACCCAGTCAACGAACTACTGAGAAACTGCAGTCTGACTCTGTCTGGAAGTGGCCTCATAAATGGGGAGCTAGTAACCAGGTGAGTTTTATTTTATTTACTTATTTGAATACTTGGGAATGTGAAAAAGTTTTAAATCTGTGTAATTTCTGTACGGGGATTAAAATCCAAGTCAGATGAACCAAAAGACCTTTAAGACTTTTAAATTGAATTAGAAATAGAAATAAAAATTTTAATGTTAATGATGCTTCTCTGCAACACCTATTATTACTATATGTGATCAAATAGTCCATAAAATCTGCAACTTTTCTTACTTGCTGACTCCTATATTAGAATTTTAGAAACGTAAAAGGTTTGAGTAAAATAAGTCAGTGTTGATGTTGACCTTTACCAGCAAACTTAAAGTCTGCTAACATAACATTTAAAAATGCTCCTTTGTGCTGCTCACAGACTTCCAGATCTGCCTCCAAAAAACAGAGTCCGTGTCATGGTTGGCATGATTCCCTATAGGAGCGGAGAGAGGACTCTTCTAGTCGACTTCGACTGTGCGTCTTTCAGAGACATCAAGAAAAGCTGCACAGTCATCATCAGACCCTAGATTCCTGTCATGTACTTCCTTTTCTTCCTTTAAAGCAAGATGATTGATGAAAATATTACTCTTACAGACGATTTGACGTGCTTTGCAAAACTGACATAAAACATATACTTATTGTAAGCATTCAATGTCTGTTTGACTACATATTCTTGATCATTCTTTTTTTAGTTGGAAATCAGAAACTGACTTGACAGCGGTCCCATAGAAGTCACAGGTTTTACACAAGTGCTGTGAAATGTAGTTTTAAAAAGTGTTTATTTACTACTGTGTTTAGTATATTTCTTTGTGAACATATTTTGTTGAAAAAAATTCATCTCTCATCCAAAGAAAGGATGTAAAAATCATTAACCGGTTAGACCTCACATTGCTCCAAAAGCAGCTTCTTACATACCTGCCTTGTTACATCTAGTAAAATTTGTTCATTTGTTCACACTCCTCCTCGGTTACTATCTCTTCTTCTTAAAGTACTTTCAGTTTATGTCTGTAGGTTTATAAAGTGTATTTAAATAAGTGCCTTTTCAGCCTGTTACAGTGTCTGCATATTTTCTGTCTAATATCCAATGCAAAACAATTCAAATATGCTGAATAGTCTTGATGTTCAATGATATATCGCTGAAAATGATTGAAGGTAATCAGTGCTAGATACCAAATACCACAAAAGACAAGGAACTGACATCATGTAAGTCCAGGGATTTATCAGGTTGATGTTCCAAAGTACTTATTTTTTTATGATTTTATGATTCACTGGGATTCCAGTCTTGCTGATCTCTTTACATATTCTGTTAGGAGTTTAGATCAGCCAATATAACCTCATCCTCCATATGAAGGCCTGCTTGCAGGGCATGCAGAGAAAAAGCAGGTGATGTTAGTTTTGCAAACGACAGCTCCAGTTTGCGTGTCATTACAGATCTTTAGTTAATAAGGTATGCGATATACAGATTATTACCTTCTTGTGCTTTAGTCGTAGGTAAAGGATCAGGTGATACTGGTGTGGCATAACAAGGCATAACAAGATGGTTCACAAAAAAAAGGAAGATCATTAAAGGAAGCTTACATTAAATGATCTGGTCCTGGGAGCTCTAAGTAAACAGGTATCCAGTGACATGAGGGGGCTAGATGGTTCATGCCTGACAAGTTACTCTGAGATGGAGTCTGGTCTTCCTTGTAACATTTATCTGTGACCCAGCATGATACCTCCGCCTCCATGCTGCTTGATTTTTTTTTTTTTTCATGTTGCATGTATCCAAGCCTGCCAGATGTCTTGTTGCATAGGATCCATGATGGAGAAGTAAAAACTGTTTGTGGACTTATAATGATAACATTTTCATTACAGTAATTATGATAACAATAATAATACATTTTATTTACAATTGTCTTTTTTTTTATGACACTGACTGTACAAATGAAAACAAAAACCAGATAATAAAAACATCAAATCTGTGACATGGAACAATGCGACTACAAGGATTAAGGAGTCTTAAACAGGAGGGTTTTAAATGCGGATTTGAACAGAGGAAGAGTCTTAAGCAGGGGCGTCCAAACTTTTCGGTACATGGGCCAAAATTGTCAAGTCAAAGAAACTTGAGGGCCAAAAAATTAACTTTTTTTAAAAGTTTAAAAAAAATATTTAAAAACCAAAACAATGATGTTTTTTTTTTACCTTTTCTACAAAATATGATCATTTTAAATGAATACATTTGTCAGATGCTTTGTAGGAAATTAATGTGTAAGTTTTTCTAGATCCAAAATTAAAAAAGGGTTTTGCTCATTTGTTGTATTCATCCAGTTTGCAAATTATTCTGAATAATTTAATTTGACTCTTTAACAATAATAAACTGAACGGTTTTTGTTCTAGCAATATCAGAACCGTATTTGGGTCAGTTGTTCTTTGAAAACACTCACTGTAATTAGCCAATTTTAATAATTGAATTTTAATGCACGAAAGTCTGTATTTGAGTAATTAAATATCATTGGATAGATCTTACTATGAAATCAAAGAGAATGTCAAAAGTGTGTTTATCAAAACATGAATACATTGTGTTGTACGTAACATTTTCAATTGTTGGGTTTTAACGTTTCGGTAATAATTTTGCCCTAATTAAAAACTAAAATCTTCGATCTGCATCAGCCACCTGGACCAAATCTTTCTTCAAAATCAGTACAGGGGCCACAAATGGCCCCTGGGCTGCACTTTAGACACGCCTGGTCTAAAGGATACAGATGTTTGGTGGGAGAGAGCTCAAGAGTTTGGAAGCAGAGTGGGGAAAAAGCTCTGCTCCCCGTGGTGCTGAGGCGGATGGAAGAGGTCATCTGAGGAGGTCGGAGGAGGTTGCAACGTGACGGACATATCTGATCAGATGGTGGGGGTGGAGGGGAGCGGGCGGCGTGTAAACTTTGAATTTGATTCTGAATTTGACTAGGGTGATGCAGTGAAATGAAGAAGCTCCAGTGATGATACCAGCAGCTGACGTCTGGACCATTTGGAACTTATTGAGGAATTTATTAGGAAGACCAAGAAGAAGAATGAGGAATGAGACTGTCAACAAGAATTTAGGTGGAGTGAAGAGAAAGAAAGGCACAGAGGTGATTAATGTTGCATTGATGCAGACTGGATGATGTTATTAATGCAAGAAGAGAAAGACAGGGAGCTATCAAGGATGACACCCAGGGTCTTAGCCTGAGGTGAGGGGGAGACTGTTAGGGGTTGTCAATGGAGAGAGAAAAATGCATGATACTGATGTTTTTCCCCAAGAAGAAACAAAATCACCTCAGTTTTATCCCTGTTGTTATGATTTTGGCCCGGCTGACTGAGGTTTAATCCACACGCTGCCAGATATCTAGGAAAACAAATCGCTTTTTATGCATTTTGGCCTTTTACCCGCACAAAAACTCTGTTCTACATCAGTGAAAATCATTAATTCTGAAAAGTGGAGATTTAAAAAAAAAAAATGTTTAGCCTGTATTGGGCTGTTACAGCCCAGGGCTGTGGTGCCTCTGCTCTTCATCGCTCTCCACTGTCATCTTGTGGTCCTTTTTAAGTCCTGCCTTTCCTCCTGGGAAGAGGAGTCCTGGGCCTGCATTTCCAGTTGCTGGTCTGCTGCGTCCCTCTACTGGTGAACTTTTGAACACACTTCAAGCTTTACCTGTATGGCCAAGATTGGATCAAGGACACTTGGACAGCACCACAGCTGAAGACTATCAGGATGACAGAGACTCAGATGAAAGCTGAGTCAAGCCCTCACCAGAATCAGTCCTCTCTGCAGAACTGCAGAGAGGTTCTGTGGTCCGTATGAGATTCTCAAGCGTCTCAATGGCACTAGTTATGCCGTACATACTCCAGAAAGGCGCAGGAAAATTGTCTGTCATATAAGCATCCTAAAAAGGTACTAATCAAAAGAATCCACTGAAGTCCACAATCAAGCAAAGACACAGATGCACAGTTGTGCTTCAGTGGTGCCTGACATTTCTGTATCTGAAGCTGATGATGGACCCAGATTATGATGCACGCCTGACTGCACGTTTGAATAGCTCAGAGCTTTTGTTAGACTTACCATCTTTGTTGACACACCTTTCCCCAACCTGTCAACAAGATATAAAATGCTTAATCACATCTTTCCGAGAACTCTTTGGGGACGTTCCTTCTTGTTTTATGGGCTTGGACTCCTTGTTGGTGAGTCCAAGCCCATAAAACAACACCCATATCGTGCCAGTCTAGCCAAACAAAACTATTGGAAGGAGAGACTATCTTCTCCAAAATGGCTTAGTGGTTCCTAGCTCCAGTCCTTGGAGTTCAGCATGTCTCATACAAATTAAACAAGACGGATCACCTCGATTTATTACTGATTTTAGGAAAGTAAACAAAATTACAATTCCTGACTGTTATCTGTTACCAAGGATGGAGGACTGCATTGTTAACGTGGGGTTAGCCAAAAATGTTCCAAAACTTGACCCACTAGAAGGCTATTGGCAGGTTCCTCTAACAACTTTGTCACTCCTGACCAGTTTCTACAGTACACTGTAATGGCCTTTGGCATGTGTAATGCACCAGACACATTTCAATGTCTTCTCAACACTGTCTTACAGTAAATGGTGTAGACAACTGGGAAGCTTATCTAAAAACCTGGTTTAACTGATCAATAAATTTGATTCATAGTGAATGATTTCTACATGAAAATTTGCTTGCAAAATTTCATTTTCAATGCTAAAATTATTTACTTTTACAACTAATCTTTTGTCTCATTGTTCATTTTTCATGTTTACATTAAGAAAATTGACTGAACATGTCATGTGACGTCACTCGGCTTAACCAAGCAGAGTTCACGTACACATGCAGCAGCCAATTAGACGTCACGTTCAGCCCACTGTGTCTGCGCGCTACTTCTCTACTTCCTTTTCCGTCTGAAACCGAGCACAGAGAGACACAACAGCCCAAGTGGAAAAAGTTACGAGAACTAAGTAAAATTTTCGGCTGTTGTCTATAGTCTTGCAACTTGGGAGGAGTCCAGTGCCACTTTGGAGTAGAGAGAAAAAGTGCTACAACGGTGGCGACGGACAAGCCTTTTGACCACTCTGGAATTGAGCTGTAACATCAATCTCTTGCGGAGTATATGCAAATCTTTTGGTTTATGGTCAAGATCCTTTAGATGGCGAGCCAACTCAATTGAGCTATGGAACCAGAGTCTGCATACACCATTACAAAGAGCAGACGGACTATCTGCTGTGGTAGGACTGTACCCAGCAATCCGCATTGAAACTTGTTTGAACTCAGAACAGAATGAAGAAGTGCGCTCCATTAGACAGACCGAATCACCAATTAAAGGGAACAAAGCCCCAGAGGTAAACAAAGATGTTCCGGATTTAAAGGCGCCTTTCTTTTTAGTTTGTTCCATTTCTTTGTCGACAAGTTTACTACTAAAGTCAAGTTCATATTTTTAACCCTTTCGTGTTTTCATTGTGGCTGTTCCAACTGAATTAAATCGAGCTGTGTTCATACCTGGTTTAATAATACATGTGGTAACTCAGAGGTGGGTTACACTTACTTTGGATGATTTAGTAATTTATAATAAATTGTGGGAAGAATAAGTAAAAGTACTTGAACAGGCCTTCGCTCATCTTGCTAAGGCATCACTCACCCTCAACCTTGCAAAGTGTGAGTTTGGAAAACGTACAGTAACATACTGTAAGTAAGTAGGCCAAGATCGCAGCATTTCCTGTTTTCATCTCGGTAACGAAACTTCAAAGTAAAATCATACATGGTGCGTTATAAACATTACAGCTGATTGTGACACTTTTTGCTCGTTTATTTTTATAAGCCAAGCTGCTCCAACAAGTTGAGGTGCAAAGGAGAAAGAGCTGTTGGAGGTCCGCTGTTTTACATCAACTCCCCCCAAATACAGAGGAATGAGGCCGTTTATTGTCGTCATTGTTTTGAAGGATTCTGATTGGCTGACATTGGTTTTAGTTTTGCAGTACTCTGCTCCCTATGCGTTTGGCATGTTTAGAACAAAGCTCAGTGGTGTATTTGTGTCGATGAAAACTTTTCTGAAAATTATACCGTGTGTACAATATTATTTTTAAAAATAATGTGGGGGAGCAATTTTTTTTTTTTTATAAAGATCTTCCTACAAGGCCTGAGAAGAGTCTCTGTTTCTCCTCCTGCCAGCTTGCAATCAGCTTTATTGCATTCAATTCAATCCACTTTATGTATATAGCACGATTTAAACAAACACAAGGTTTCCAAAGTGCTGCACAAAGAGATACAATAAATAAAATAAATGAAAAATAAGTACAAGCGCTGCCCGCACAGGATAAGAATATGCATATATATACATAAAATCAACGCCAAAGAAAAGAGGTGGGTTTTAAGAAGAGTTTTAAAATGAGACAGAGAAGTTGCCTGTCTAATGTGCAGTGGCAACCCATTCTAAAGTTTTGGAGCTGCAACAGAAAACGCTCTGAGCTTAAGCCTTGCTTTAGGCACTGTCAGGAGCAGCTGGTCAGCTGACCTGAGAGATCGGCTAGGGGTGTAGGGGTGCAGCAGCTCAGAGAGTTAAAGTGGGGGTAAGGCCATTTAAGGCTTTGAAAGTAAATAAAAGAATTTTAAAATAAATCCTAAAATGGACGGGTAGCCAGTGGAGTGAAGCTAGAATAGGTGAAATATGCTCATATTTGCGTGTGCCAGTTAGAAGACGTGTGGCAGCATTTTGTACCAGCTGAAGACGAGCAATTGAGGACCTGCTAATCCCCATATAAAGTGCATTACAGTATAAAGTGCATTACTGTCTCAAAATGCTGTCTCTGAAGGACTGGTTTGATCTTTGCCAGCTGCCTTAACTGGAAAAAGCTCGATTTCCCTACAGCCTTTATCTGGCTGTCCAATTTAAGGTCTGAGTCCACTTTTACCCCAAGATTTTTTACATTTGGTTTGCAATATTGCGCTAAAGAACCCAGATCAACTGGCGGGGTAGGGGGTCACAGACGTGCCACCAAAGACCATGACTTCTGTCTTTTCTTCATTAAAATTCAGAAAATCTAAAGACATCCAAGCTTTAAGGTCACTTTAGCAGCGAGTCAACAGAGTAGGAATAAGACTTTTTGAGGGGGACATAGATTTGGCTGTCATCCGCATAACAGTGAAAGGAAATGTCATGTTTCCTGAGAATGGAGCCGAGTGGGAGTAGATAAAGAGCAAATAAAAGAGGGCCAAGCACAGAGCCCTGTGGGACCCTTAATGAGAGAGGAGCAGTGGAGGACACAGAGTCATCAAGGCTGATACAGAAAGGCCGATGTGACAGACAGGACATGAACCATTCCAGTGCTGAGCCACTGACCTGCTCTCCTGTCTTTATATGTAGAGGCTTTTCAGTCAGTCCGTGTTTGATTGTTTGGAAGCTGTCATAATTTGGGGGGTTTTTTGTGCGGAAAGTTCTTTTAAATCAAGATTAAAAACACATTTGTTTAGGATTGCCTTTGACTGTTCTAGTTAAACTGTTGTAATTTACATTAAACTACTGAAACATCATTACTTCAACTTTTTTTATGTTCTATTTTGTTTCTACATTTTATTTCTACTTGCTTTTATTCTGTTTTATTTTCCTATATTTTAATCATGTAAAGCACTTTGCATTGTTTCTGTACTGAATTGTGCCATATAAATAAATTTGCCTTGCCTTTTTTGTGTATGTTTTGTGGGCTGATTGGCTGTTTCCCTCATTCTCTGCTCCACTCCACAGTATCGGCTTCACCTGCTGCTGTTAATTAGGTTCATGTAATTTCACCCACAGTCACTAACTGCCAGATCGTCTCGTTTGCTCTGTCTGCATGCTGCTCCCGTTGCTCATGGACTCGCGTCTGCCAGACCTTTTGTTCCTGTGTGTGACCAACCCACACTGATGGGTGATTCCAGTGACTGTGTGCTTGTCGATGTCCACTCTGTGTTCTGTGAGGTTCTGCTGCTCGCTCTGGTGAGCCTTCAGCCTGCTCGCTCTGGTCAAGACCCAGACTGTTTTTGATTAAGATTCTTGCCTGTTTAGAATATCTTAAGTTTTCTCTGCCTGTTGTCAAGTCACAGCTCACAGCCTCCTACGGTGCTGCTTACTGCAGCCTTAGTTACCTGGTCTTTCTGTCTCAGTCATGGTCATCAGCTCAAACTGTATCTGCCATCATCTGTCTTTTCCTGCTTTCCTGCTAGTAATCCTGTCCAGCCAGTCATCATCACCTTTCACAATAAATGTTTTAAACGCAACTCCATGTTTCTGGCTTGAATTCAGTTTCCCACTTCATGCACATTGAATAGATGATCAACGTTATTTACTTGCCCAGCCTGTTTGATGATGATCTCATCTTCTGGATTGCCCTGGCCTTGCCTTTGTCTAACACGTCATTGGCTTCTCAAGAATCAGCTATTTCCTCAAGCGCTGAGATTAAAGCTGCCTGCTCTTTCACCCTAGAGAGAGCCTAGAGGAACATCATCCCTCTCTGAACAGTAACTTTCTGGAAGGAATCAGATCAGCTCCATTACTTCCACCTGGGTCCCGAGAAGGTTAATGGGTTTATTTCTGAGCTTTTATCATTCATTAACTATGTTTACATGAACAATAGTAATTGGAATAAAAATGTGTCATGTAAACAAGCTAATCAGAATCAGATTGTTCTGTGAATGAGGGGACGGTTTATACTGATCAACAATTCAATCAGTATGCATGTAAACGCTTTTCAGGATCAAGTTATTCAGAATGTGGCAAACTGAAACTGACCTTAGTGAACATGTGCGCTTTAAGTCAACCTGACATATTTCCACTTTGAATGGCGTCGAGAATGTGTCGGGAAGCAAAGCTGGCTGTGCTTAGGATACAAACTTTCAATTATAATATTTGTTGTTGTTAGGCAAAGATGAAAATACTTCTTTTGCGTGTTTTTTTTTTTTTTCTTTTTTTTTAGGGAAAATTTAAAACTGCGCCTGTCAGAGTGGTTTTAATCAGAATAAGGGTGTGCATATAAATGCACATCATGATAGGATTAATTGATTGTGTGCCCATATAATTTTTTTCATTTTGTTTTAATCCGAATACATTTCAATCAAATTGTGAAAATTTGTGCATGTAAACCTACCTGACTCCTTAGCAGCCAATGATCTGTGTCTCTTCCCTCGCAGTGGTTCCTGAGGGTGCTCCTGGCAATTTATTGTTTCCTCCAGAGATTTTTGTTAAATTAACCTTTTGAAACACTTCCTGTGTACGGCAGAATTTTCAGATTCTGACTTTGGCATTACAACTATTTGATTTCAGGAAGTTCAAATGAGCCAAGATTTTATATCAAATGGGAGGTGAGTGGAAAGGGGTGAGAGTATAGAATGGGGTGTACTGGATAAGAGTTGTTTGTCATCTGTGCAGCAATGGAAATTAATGTTAAACTCAGAATGAATATTACCAGGAGGAACAAGGTAAATGAAGAGTAGGGGTCCAAGGATAGAGTCCACCAGAAAGGCACAACATATGTGGCATGAGAGGGATGGGAACTGACGGTATGAGTTGGTTCAGAAAGGTAGGAGTGAAATCAGTCAAAAGGGGTATGAATGATTCCAAGTGGGGATAATCTGTTGAGGGAAATGGTGTGAGAGATTGTACCAAAAGCCACACTCGGATCAGGAAAGGTGAGAATGGAAAGGAAACTGGATACAGTTGCTATTAGAAGATCTTCTGCTGCCAAACCATTCTTGACAGCAGACTGCTCGTACAGACAGTTTTCCCATCAAAACAATTGACGATGAAACACAGTTGTTCAATGAAAGTGGTTGGAAGTGTTTGAGAGAGGTCTGTAAATAATGAGATGGAATGATAGCTTAACAAGTTATGTGTTGTTGCATTAAAGGGACTTAATGAAGATCAGTAACTGAATCGCCTTCATCCATTCTTTGTCTCTTGCGTCTCCAAAACTGAGTTGTGGAGCTAACTGGTTCCAGAGTTAAAACCAGTCACCTTGAGTCACGTATGAACGTTAACATACTTGACAACAGCAGGCGTTACCAAATCTAACCCTGACCCTAAAAATCAAACCAAGGTCGCTCTCTAATACGGGTTGTTAGTTCTGGTCCTTTAGAGTCAAACTCTTGAGGTTTTTAAGTCTTTTCTGCTCAAATGCACATGATTTCCAAAAAAGAGGTATCTGGGGGGAACGCTGGAGATAGGCACCAGCAACCCCCCGTGACCCCATGAGGGATTAAGCGGTTTGGAAAATGGATGGATGGATGGAGGTATCTGGGGGTTCTGACAACAGTCTAAGAAGATAATTCCTTTGTTTGAGTCAGTTGTTGCTCAGCTAAAATATTATTCTATAAGTTAAGGTTCATTTTACAGCTAAATGGTGACTCCCATTTCCAGGCTTATCAAGGATAAGATGAGAAAGATTTTCTTTGTGAAATTTAATATGAGACAAGATGACTTATCTTTTCTTAAATTCCAGAAGGAAGCTTTATTTATCCCCCAAGAGGGAAATTAAATTGTCACAGAATCAAGGCAGAGGAAAAAAGTACACATCTAGCAAGATAATTTAAATATAAACAGTAAAAATAAAAATGCTAGATCAGAAATAAGTAACACAAACAGAAAAACACTATATACAGTACATACAAAGAAGAAACATAAATAAGGGGAAACATACATGTATTGGCAGCATTGTACATTTGTGGGTTTTTATTGTCTAACAGTGCGTCTCATTTGTCAGAATAGGACAGGTTATCTGTAAATAATTGCTGACATTTTATTCAAATAGTCACTTTGTCTGGTGAACTAAAGTGAGCCACTCAAAAAAAAAATCAGATATTGTGTTTTTTTGAGTGATGTAACCACTTAATTGGATTAGGTTGGTAGTCCAATTTATCTTGACCCACTGCTACTATTTCACTGCAATGTGCTTTCCTCTGTAATGTTATCTTTTCTTATGTTCTGTTCATGTACAGCCCTTTGAATTGTCTTGTTACTGAAATGTGCTTTTCAAATAAACTTGTGCAACCTCCACATTTGTTTTTAAGCGCTGCTCCCTCATGAATTATCTCCACCTGGTAATAATAGCTGTGCCAATATAGCCTCTCTTTTTCTCTCGTTTCTTACTTCTTTTTCTTTTCTTGGTTACTTTCGCGAAGACAATGGATGGTCCTCTATTTAAACAGAAAATGGCCAACAGAATGATCTACAGTCATCTTTGCTTTCTTTGTACTCCTCCACCGACAACACGTTTTCATATATTGGTATATATGTATATATATATATATATATATATATATATATATATATATATATATATATATATATATATATATATATATATATATCCATCCATCCATTTTCCAAACCGCTTTATCCCTCATGGGGTCGCGGGGGGTGCTGGTGCCTATTTCCAGCGTTCACTGGGCGAGAGGCGGGGTACACCCTGGACAGGTCGCCAGTCTGTCGCAGGGCAACACAGAGAGACAAACAGGACAGACTATATATATATATATATATATAGGTAAAACACATGAGGCTAATATGTTTGTCCCCTTTCGGCTACTGTAATTTAAAAAGGGCGACGCCACAATTTATTTATCAACAACTCATTCTAAGCTATGTTAACGCTTTCAGTTTGTATGGGATTGTTATTAGACTATTGCAGAATATGTATTTATGAAAGCAATATCTGACTTTTGCTAATAAAAAGCCAAATTAGTTAAGCACTGTCTGCTTAATGCTGAAAAGATTCTTTTCAAGAAGCATCTGACTTTACCATAACACTGCATGTTTATCATGGAAGAAGAACAGAGTTCTGGACTCCCCCGAGTTGAGTTTCACTGAAGTTCTGTTACTGTCAGAAAAAAAACGGACTGTTTTTCTGTACTGATCCTTAACACCTTAGCTCAAGTTCTCAGAAAAAAGAATCCTAGCACATCAAATAGAAAAATGTAAATGAACCAAATTAACTACAGTTACATAAAAATGTATGTTAAATGATTTCATTTACATTTAGTCTGTTGGTAAGCACATGTTCGTGCTACAAAAAGAATGGATTATAAATAAACATAATATTCATGTAAGTACTTAAGCCTGGGTTGATCAGATAATACCATACTTTACTTCCTGATGTTTCTTATATTACCATGCTTCACTTTCTTTGTCTCATCCCATGCACGACACAAAAACTCTCAATTGTTTGATCATGACAGTCACTTTTTGACTAATTAGTTCTTGAGAAAAACTCTCACCCCACCTGCTTTCAGCATCCCTCAATTGTTTGGCAGTGATTAAAAGGTAACATGTCTACACCAGCAAAAATACTGTTACAATACTCAGCATTAAGTCATGAGCGTGACTTACAGTAAGTGGGTTAATACATTTTCTCTTTTACAGCTTATTTGTATATGACTCAACAAATTTTTTATCAGGCCTACTACTGTTTTGGCCTTATTTACCGATTGATCAGGGAAAAATGCCATCTTGCTTAGAAGAACGTGACACTGTAACCAACAGTGCTCATGTTGTCCAATATCAAATTCTCTATTTCACTAGTATCTAACAAGACCTTCTTCTGTCTTGCAGACTCCCACTCACAAAATTTTTAATCCTGTATTGCAAAGCTGAAATACTTACAGCAGTATTGTGATGTGCAGTCTTGTGCAGAATACACTGGGTCCATGAGAAAAACCCAGACACCTTTCTCCCCAGTGAAAGTGCATTTAGTCATTCCCAGGCCATATGGGATATAAAGTAACTCCAGGAAGTTGTGAGTATGCTTCAAGATCTACTGGATATCCCAACAAAGGCCTCTAGAAAACTTTGCAGTCAGATGACCAAACTACTCCAACTGACTTCTTTCGATGCAGAATAGCTTTTTCATTATGACAGAGTTCCTCGCCTTTTCTATAATGGTGCATCTAGCAACCTGATGACAACAGCTAATTATAGTCATTTGTAAGCAGGAACTTCCTCTTTTGATTCTGATCTGTAGTTCTTGACCAAAGGTGATGGTCAGGTCAGACTATAGTTATACCAGTAAATCTAGAGCTTTGCTTTATGGCTCAGTACTGTTTTCACCATGGCAGTGCTTGGATTTCCTTGCATACGAGGCCCTTGACTTCATCCCCCCACATAAGGCTGTCTTGGCAGAGACCAATGTGCACATGTTCAAATTTGGGCAAAGATACATGGTTCTTGCTACTAAATCTCAGGATAAATAGAGATGATAAGCTCTATTTATTAGCTGTGGCCGGATGGTGACAAAGAGAGGGATGGTCATCCACACAGACGGGATTGCACTCCCTGAAGGAAGCAATCGGCAGCCATGCCTTGCTAGTAATCAGATACCCTGCTGGGATAATAAGTTGGCCAAAGGAGGAAATCAAGACCACTGATGTTAAGACACAAAAACAACACACCATGCATGTTGGCTTCCACCCTAAATCCAGGATCCACAGGCTATACAGTAAGCACAAAGAAGGAGGCAGAGGCCTGGTGAGCATCAGAGCCTCCATTGAAGATGAGACATCCAAGCTCCAAGAATATATCAGGAAGATGGTCCCAAAGGATGAAGAGCTCAGTAAATGTCTCAGATAATGGAAGCTGGAGAAAAGGAACTGAAGGAACACTTGTGGGAGGAAAATCCCTGCATGGGATGTACCACCAACTGATAGCTGATGTGGCTGATATGACCAAATCCTACCAATGGCTAGAGACGGCAGGACTGAAGGACAGCACTGAAGCACTGATCATGGTAGCATGGGAGCAGGCCTTGAGAAACCAGAGCAATAGAGACCCAGATCTACCATACCAGGAGCAGGCTATGCAAAGAGGCCCCAGAAACCATCCAGCATCTCACAGCAGGGTGTAAGATACTAGCAGGGAAGGAATTCATTGAACGCCATAACCAAGTGGCTGTTATAGTGTACAGAAACATCTGTTCAGAATACCAAGTGAAGACCCCCAGGTCATAATGGGAGTCACTTCCCAAGGTGGTGGAGAACGACAGAGCTAAGATCCAGTGGGACATCCAGATACAAACAGACACAATGGTAATGGCCAACCAACCAGACATTGTGTTCATTGATAAGAAGCAGAGGACAGCCGTTGTGATCGATGTGGCAATCCCGAGTGATTGAAACTTCAAGAAAAAAGAGCATGAGAAACTAGAGAAATACCAAGGGCTCAGGGAAGAACTAGAAAGAGCCTGGAAGGTGAAGACAACAGTAGTACCCGTGGTCATCGGAGCACTCAGGGCAGTAACTCACACTCTGGATTAGTGGCACCAACAGATACCTGGAGAAACATCAGACATCTCAGTCCAGAAGAGCACAATCTTAGGAACAGCTAAGATCCTAAGAAGAACACTTAAGCTCCCAGGCCTCTGGTAGAGGACCCAAACTTATTTTACATGTGGATGGATACTTGCATTTTGAAACTGTCCAAATCATACTGTGTTGTTTAAAAGTCAACCACAGCAGTGGGAGTGAAGTTTAGATAACTGTCCCACTCCTGTTTATTATTTTTGAATGACAAGAGAGCAGAGGAATTTTTAAAACTATTTAATTTACATTTTGGCAGCCCGTGTCTTTTGCCTGAAGAAAGCCGCTTATACCTATTGTAGAGGCCAGCCAGTTTTCAGCAGTAACTTTTTAAAAATAATGGCTGGATAAAACAAATAATCTTTCACACCTATAACTTTTGTGGTGTGAAAGATTTGACAAAAATAAGAGTTGAAACTACGTCTCCGCTGTCTCTACAGAAGAAGAGTTCTGCATCCTTTATTTTCTAGTTTTGCTTTTAAAAACACTCCTGGTTGTAATAGTACTGAGGCTTCTAATTCAGAAACCGCTCTGGCATCTAGGTGTTATTCGATTGTATCTATTGCTTTATGTCTGTTGGTTGTGCTGTTCTTTTTGCATCTCTCTTTCCAGGTGACGGAGCAGACGGAGAAGGTTTTATCATTCCCTCCCTTTTATCTCTTCTTTCTTTCACCTCTACTCTTTTTTTTTCTTTTTTTTTCTTTCACTTCTTGTTCTTCCTTTACTCTCCCATTGTAATGTCCATATAATTTGAAATTCTCCCTGCAGGAATCACAATAAAGCTATTTACAAGCATAAATCAAGTGGAGCACTATGGCGAAAGCTGTTCGCTCCACTTGTAAAAGCAAAATCTGTCGAGCTATATCTGGCATTGAGACATCAATTCCTATTGCCACATTGCTAGACAGGACACTGGGGAAAAAAAAAAAAAAAAAAAAAACGCTCTGAAACCAAGAAACTGATTCTACCCAACAAGGAAAAAACGTTGTAATAAACAGTTCCGTCCGTTTCTTTGATATCTGCCCGTTGTTGCTTAATGTGTTGACTCAATACCAGATTAATGCAATATATACAATAGTGTCGTTCGCAAGAAACTAAATAACATTTTGCAATCCAGTGTTATCTGATGTCAGGTAATCCTGTCATGCATGGTAAAAGTGAACATTTTGATGGAATGCGTAACAGGGTTGCAACATTCATTTATCAAAGAAGTGGCATGTTGCTGGGTGTGACAAGGACTTTAAAAGGCACCTGTGCAGAGTCACCTGTCATTGTACGCTTACTGCCGGCCAGACTGCTTTTCAACTCATCATCCTAGAAGGAAACATTTGACGGAGGCGACAATGAGTCTTGACTGGTATACTGACAACAGCAAATCAGGTACGGTGTAAAAACCTCTTCATCTTTTCTCTGTGAAAGACACTCAACTGAGCTGCTGAACACAGGTATAACCCTAAATTTAAAGAAGTAGTTTAAAAATTAGAACAAAGAAAAGTAATTTTGTTCAAGATAAATGATTTAGTTGAAAATCTGGAAAATGTGTGGTCATGCATACTGGTTATGGTTGCACTAGTGAAGGCTGTTCAACAGGTATGGAACAGATTTTTGAACCTACTTCTGAAAAGCACAATGAGGTAAATGTTTAACATGCTTAAACCTGTCTCAGGGGGACATAGGATTTTAAAAACATAGAAAGGACATACAACTACACCCATGCTGAATGGCTTGAGATGTCATAGAAAATAGCTTTTTATTAAAAAACATAAAGGCAAGAAAGTTTGACATGACTTTGTGACTAAGGTTTGCTTTGCCGCGTCACAGTCCTACCAACTGATATTTAAACATTTGAAACAATATGAAAAAAGTACAAAAAATACTTCCCGAAAGATGGTGCGATCCTATACAATGGATTGCAAACATCATAAATCATCATAAATCTTCCCTGTGTCCCTGAGAATCAAAATGGAGAAAATGGAAAGAAATTAAATTAAAAGCTTTACGCAACATTTTTATGTATTTCCCCTGTTTTCTGTTTTTATTTTGAGTCATTAGCCAAGATATTCTGTAAATTGTGTTCAGCTAATTAGAAAATTACAGTGCTGTGGATTTTTTTTTACCTAATCTAGAGTTTTGCTTTTTTCTCATACCTTTTTTTTTTAAAATCATCAAACAAATTTTATTTTTCAGACAACTTATTGGGTTCTCCCGAACTTTGACAGCAGAAGCTGCTCTCAAACCTTTGCAAAGCTATACCTTTTAAAAATGATTGCATTAAAACAGATTCCAGTAAAAGAAATCCAAGATGCTTTTAGATTGTACATTATACTATTAATTGATTCTAAATTGATTCTATGTGGGAAATTTATTCGTAACCACAGCAAACGTTATAGTAACACTGCAAAGAGAGAAGAAAACTTTGACAGTATTAGAAATAGAAGAAGAGCCAATACCAATAAAAACAGAACGGTATCTAAAGCAATGAATAAAAACATAAGTGCAGACTATTTTTGCAGAGGCTCAGTGCAGCAGGGTGCCTACTTGTAGGACAGGGATGAGCAGTAGGTCTATCAAGGAGTAGCGTCTCAATCTGAAGACAAAGGAAAAACAATTAGTGCTCTCTTCACTTGAGTGACTCTGAATGCCTGCCTTCCTTTAATTGCACCCAGGAGCTTTGCAGATTAACGTAAAATAACTTGTAAGCAGACAACTCGAAAACAGTAGTTCTTGGTGACACATTCAGTCAGAACAACAGAACACACCTTACAACTGAAATATGAAAATATCCAGGTAACGTCATCAAGAATCTGTTTTCGGAAAACAAACAAAAGACAGCTAAGGTTTTTTTTCCATACTTGATATGCTATTAAAGTAAGAGAATAGTTCCCCATTAACTTCTAATCTGCGGTAAAACTTTAGGTACAACCTTAGGGGAACAAAAACAGGTAATATTTTACAGCGCTGATTTATAGGATATAGCGGCACTTAACAGCAAGTGATTCACCTGCTCTGGAATAACCTCTAGAAGTCACTAATGGTTATTTGAAGGGTTTTATCAGTCTCTCATGTCTGAGAGGAGATTGTTTTTTTGTTTTTGTTTTTTGCATCTTACAGCATTGTCTTTGTTCACCTGGGGCACAAGGAATTTAATTTTCCCAGGTCTTATTTAAGGTCCCCCTGTGCAGTTGAAACATGTTGAGGTTTTCTGGGAATCCGCTGCTGTGTTGAGGAGCATCAATGATACGGTTTAGGCCAAGCTTCAGGTTTGATATATAAAGAAGTTAATGGTCAACTCAATGACTACAATGGGCCCAAGTCCTGCAGCTGTGAAACAAGCCAAAGTCATTACTATTTCATTAAAGTGGAAGACAGTTGTTTAGTACGAACATCTTGCTGCATTTTTTTTAATTTCATGGCTTTGTTTGTTTTGTTTTATTTTGTTTTTGCTGTTTTTTTTTGTGATTTCATATTTTGTCTGGAAAGGTATTTTAGTTTTTTTGTGGATTGCACAACCGGACCACGGGTTGAACATGTTGTGATGATTAAATTGTTTTTAAAAAATGCTTTTAAAAAATGTTTTTAAAAGCTTTTATAATCGTCGCCAGATAATTGGTGTCATTGTGTGTGGGTTTAGAGTTGGACCAAAGTCCAGACAGGAATGTGAGATGATCATTGTGATGGTTTTAATAACAAAACAGAAATACAAGACTGAAGAATTACAAAGAATGCAGGTGAGTTAATTAAGGGATTAGGTGGAGCAGTTGAAGCTGAGGAAAATCAGGGAGACCGAGAGAAGAAAACTAATTAACACAAATGGGGTTAAACTAACACGCTACTGAACAAACAATAAAACTACTTAACCTAGCCAAAAAGACTAACAGACGACTAACAGAATGAAATCCAAATGTACAAAGAAAACACAAGAATAAACTAAGAAACTGAACACAAAGGAAATACCTAATATGGCAGAACCCTGACAGCAAAATTACCAACTTAATGTGGCAAGACATATTAGAACATAACGACAAGGAAGTATAACCTTGCCTGCATACAGAATTCCCACGGTATTTATGTGTTCACAAACACACAAGGATCTATCTTGTCCCGCTTCAACCAATCAAGAACTGATC
Organism: Fundulus heteroclitus; assembly: GCF_011125445.2. Lineage (NCBI taxonomy): Eukaryota > Metazoa > Chordata > Actinopteri > Cyprinodontiformes > Fundulidae > Fundulus > Fundulus heteroclitus. Next base: position 7,220,896 of record NC_046380.1, on the reverse strand, counting down.
CAAAACAGGTCGAATGCTGAAATATTCCAACTAGTTAAATATTATAGTCTGCTTCACATTACTGTGTTGCCACAATGTAACATAATACCAAAATTAGGTACGCTGATTCTCTTCTTTGAAGGTACACCTGGTCTGGCGTTCTGTTAGCTGTGACATCATCCAGGGAAGGCAGATCATCCTCTATTACCATCTAATGTAGAAAGTACTCCTGGGTCAATGTGAGCTTCTGTGCTTTCTGTGTCTCTGCTCTGTCTTCTCTAAGCCCCAGTGGGTGGAGGCAGATGAGCGTTCACGCTGAGCCTGGTTCTGGTTCTGCTGGAGGTTCTCCTCCCTGTTAAAGGGGAGTTTTCCTCTCCACTGTCGCTTCATGCATGCTCAGTATGAGGGATTGCTGCAAAGCCATCAGAAATGCAGACGGCTGTCCACTGTGGCTCTACGCTCTTTCAGGAGGAGTGAATGCTGCTTGGAGAGACTTGATGCAACCTGGTTTCGTTAGAGAGGAAACTTTTTGAGCAATTTGTCAAAAACCTAAACCCTATATAAGTAATATAAAATTTAATTTAATTGATTTTATACATACTGCTAGACTCTATGAAACAATTGAAACTCTAAGGTATAGAGCTGAAATGTTCCATAAACCAAGTTAACTTCTTTGTTTTCGCTATCATCTGTTGATTTTTAATGATTTTACTGATAAAGCTAATTACTGCTCTACACCTGATGGATAGTCAGATTATCTAAAAAAGAAAAGCTCATGCACAGCTCCATTGACCATTTACCATGCAGTTTTACTACTCAGAAAGCAGTCAGGATACAGTAACTCATGTTTAGCAACTCTCATTGAATGGGTTGCTGTGTTTTGTTTTGTTTTTTGATAGAAAGATACGAATTAAAATGAACAACATTTAATAATAGAGTAACTCTTTTCTTGTATCTCAACATTATATCAATGTAGTCATTCAGGGGCACAGACCCCATGAAAATCTTGTTTGAGCTGTTTTTGTGGTTGGATTTATTTGCTTACAATTCTTTTACCAACTGTCCTTTCGTGAGATTTGTGAATTTCTGTAATGTTTGCTCAGGCTTTTGCAGGATTAGCACAACCCTTGAGGGAGTTTCTCCACAACTCAAAGGAAGGGTGTGTTTTACACATACACTTGCGCTATGCTCTCTCCTGTTTTGGCATGCCCCATTCATTCACACGAGCTGGGATAAATAAATGTAGTCACCAACACACCCCATATCTGCCACTAAAATATGCCACCAGACGTTTGGCAGGCAGTCCGTTGAAGAATGCAAAACTCTCCACTCCCAGTCTGTATGTGTAAAGCTGCCTGAAAACAGGCAGAATGGGTTTTACAACACAGATGTCTGGCCGGAAACCAATGGGAGCACTTTTTGGTTTTATTGTTCATTAAGTACAAGCATGGATGTCATTCACGAGGTCTTAAGCGGCATTTTTGACATTAGACGTGGTCATTTTAAAAGTAGAAAATGTTCAACCAAACATATATAATTGATTTTCTGATCTTTTTTCGCGCGTGTGTCCTATACTGTTTGTTTCAGTGTTTAAAGAAGTGGACCTCCACAGTGAGACCAACAACAATGAGCACCACACCAGGGAAATCTCAGGGAAGGAGCTGATTGTGAGGCGAGGCCAGTCCTTCAAACTAACCCTCAAGCTGAGCCAACCTTTCAACCCTGGCTTTGATCAGCTAACAATGACTGTGGAGACAGGTTGGTGCCTTTAAATTATTGGTTTATACTAGTTTCCTTTCAAGAACTACAAACCAAAACTTGAAAACGCATTGACACGCCTCTAGGTGGTTTCACATTTTTTTCGTGTTACAATCACAAACTTCCATGTACCTTATTTGGATTACGTTTGATTGAGCAACACTGTTGCCTTGCAGCTAGGATGTCCTGAGTTCAAATCCCTGTCCTGGGGTCTTGCTGCTTTGAGTTTGCATGTTCTCCTTGTGCATGCTTTGGTTTCCACCGGGTACTCCGGCTTCCTCTCAAAGTCCAAACATATGATTGCTAGATAGGGTGGTCTCTCTAAATTGCCCTTATGCATAAGTGTGTGCATGCATGGTGGTTTGTCCTGTGTGTCTCTGTGTTGCCCTGTGATGGACTGGGGGTTTGTACAGAGTGTATCCCGCCTCTCAGCCAATAACAGTTGAAGATCAACACCAGCTCTCCTGCAACTTTGCAAGGATAATCGGTATCGACGATAGATGGTGGGACAGATGACCAACCAACACACAATCTTGCACTTTACTGTTAAACTGATGACAAGAGAAAGAGGGCATTAATCATAAAAACAGCCAAGAGCCCTCTGTGTGTCAGGATGTCCTAGGCAAGGCAAGGCAAGGCAAGGCAAATTTATTTATATAGCACAATTCAGTACAAGACAATACAAAGTGCTTTACATGATTAAGATAAAGCAAAATAATAATATGTAGATAGAAAATAGAATAAAAGCAAGTAGGGATAGAATGTAGTAACAAAAAAGAACATTAAAAACAGTAAAACTGTTTAACTAGAACAGTCAAAGGCAATTTTAAACAGATGTGTTTTTAATCTTGATTTAAAAGAACTCAGGCTTTCTGCACTTTTACAGTTTTCTGGAAGTTTGTTCCAGATAAGCGGAGCATAGGAACTAAATGCTGCTTGTCCATGTTTAGTTCTGGTTCTAGGTCCTAGTCAATGTTCAGATGCAAATCCAATTTAAAATCTGTAGAATTTCTTTCAAATTGATGCACTTAAACAGGCTCCATTAAATCTGACTGAAGCTGAGTTCATTTATAAAAATTTACTGGTGAGCTTTCTGCTTTTTTCCTTGGTCTTCAATATGTTCTCCAGCAACCCTCTGGGGTCTTTGCAGAACAGCTGGATTTAGAAACAGAGAAAAAAAATCTAAATAACTTATTAGGTGACTTCCAAACGCAAGCAGACATGCAAAATAATTTGTTTAACAGATGAGCAGGTTGTAAAATATTTCACATTTTGCATCATTATTTTGCACTGCCAACATTGCTGAACATTTATAATCCTGTTAAATTTAAAAGAACACAACTGGACGTTTAGTGCATTCTTGCACCATTATCATTTTGCACTGCCAACATTGAACAACATCCTTGTTTACACTTTTTTCAAAAAACTGTTTTTCTCCTGCATTGTTATATTTTTTATCACTGCTGCACTTTATATGGTAATGTTACTTTATTTCAATTCCAATCTCATTACACTGTTGCAAGCCGTATGCTACGAAATGTCATTTTGTATGCACTCTGTGCATACAAAATGACAATAAAGTTTGTCTAAGTCTAATTTTATGACAGATATTTTATTAGTATGGAGTCTATAAATAGTTTTACATATAATATGCTTTTTCTTTTTATATTTACTGAAAAATAACGGAGCAGATATACACATGGAGAGAATTGTTGCCTTACTCTTTCAGTTGTTTCTATTTCCAGGATATTATCCATCAGAGGACCTGGGGACAAAGTCTCGCTTTGGTTTCCCAGCCAAAGTGCTACATTCAGCTTCTGCTAAGACCGTGTGGAAGGCAGAGCTTCACAAAAGCTCTTCTCCTGAAACAGGACTCTTGATCCTGACCATAACACCCCCAGCTGACACTCCTGTTGGGGAATACAAACTTTCCGGCAAACTCAAGGACAAGGAAGAGAAGCTAGCAAACCTTTATGTTCTTTTCAACCCGTGGAGTCCTGGTAAGTTTGTAACTTCTTTGTCTTTCTGTTTCTTTAAGTAGTAGTAGTAGTGTACACCTGAGCAAATAGTAAATTAACTCTAGTGGATAGTTTATAGGGCCCATTCAAGGTCGAGTTTATATTAATGTAGAAGGTTTCTCTAAATGAACATGTTATCCTGCATTTCTGTCAGCCGTCTATTCACACATTACTTCCTTGGTTTTGTGGCAAGAACGAGATCGGTCCCAATTTTTCCCATACCCTGGAAACCACCACGACATTAGACTACTTTTTGGCTTTTTCACAGATTCATCAGTCGAGTCTGCGTTTATGTTTGGACCGTATCTTTCACTGTAAGTGACAATTTGGATTTTTGAAAATCCGGATTAATCTGGCCCAAATCCAAAACAACTCAATTTCAAAAGGCTAAACCCGTTAGATCTGAACAGCCTCTGTAAGAAATTCTCCCTTATTCTCCAAACTGAGATCACCCTGACTGCTGTGTAGTGCTGACTGCTCATACATTCTCCTCTCAACCCCTCTAAAAGCCGATATATCTCTCTTTCAACAAATTTTATTCATATTGTATATATATACTACCTATTTTTGTATGATTTGGCTTTTTTCTGCAGATGACTGGGTGTTTCTGCCCAAGGACGAAGAGAGACAAGAGTATGTGATGAATGAACAGGGAATAATCTACAGAGGAGGTGGTAATTACATCTCTCCAATGTTTTGGGACTTTGGACAGGTAAGCACACACACACAAGCACACACAGAGACATACACAGAAACACACTTGCAAACTTGTCATCTGATCTCCCTCAAGATCAGACTAAATAAGAATTGTTTTTTGTAATTAACACCAAATCCTATTTTGTTTTCTTGAAATTTTTTGAATATTTGGTTCTTTGTTGTTACCTTTTCAAGTACATGTTGTGTTTTTAGAGAACTTTAGTGCACTTTGTAAAAATCCAGGATGGGGTTGAAGCTAGGGTTGTCAATTTTTCCGGGTGTTTCCCCAAGTCCCTTTTTGAATAACTGCGCATGCATAAGACAGTCTTACCTCGCTCTTCCCTCTTCAGTGGGATCACGTGAAAAATAATCTTCCAAATCCACTCTTATTTCTTTCTCCTGAGGCCTTCCTCTTCTTCTCAAAAACATGAACGTGGTTCGCTTCTTGTGTCTCTCAGCTATTTTCAAAGTCTACGGTGAGAGTAGCAGAGCTACAATGAACGGCTAGTTGCTAATCTAGCCGCTAAGCTAACTAGAAGTGTGCATGCACAGCTAGCAAGCGGAAATTCAGAAGGAACGAGCACGGACACTGATGTTACGTGAGCATGTCAGAATGATTGGCGTATGGGAAACCAATAGATAAGGTGATCCCCCCGGAACTTGGGCGACAGAGTTGGGATGAGTATATAATGCCCAGGATAGAAGGACGATTTTACCCAGTATAACAAAAAGTGTTTTATGGAGAATATCAACTGACAACTTTAGATTTACTGTTAGCTTTCGTCACACATCCATGGATAAAACGCCATTCGAGAGCAATAATCCAGCAACTCTGTCTTCTGTCCAGTTTGAACAGGACATGGTGAAGATCTGCATGAAGGTCCTTGATCGCAACATCAAGCACTGGTTTAATCCATCTGAGGATGCTTCCGCTCGTTGTAACCCCATCTACGTCAGTCGAGTGATCAGCGCCGTGGTAGGTCACCCTCTTCATCTTCCATTCGAAGGTCTTTTACAAACATTTAGTCATTCAGGATGACACTTTAGACGGTTTTATGCTAACGTACAACCAGGTGATTTCCAGACTGCTTTCATCTGCAGACTGGGGGCGGGGGGGGGGAAGAGAGACACAGCAAAACACAAACAACAGTGAGCCACAAGGCAACCTTGGACAAGGGATTTTAGTAAAATCTGTTAGAGCGGGACAGCAAACAGTAACTTTTAATTTGGTGTTTTACATCTTAAAAAACAAAGAATTTGGAAAAGATGGGAATGATAAAACTGAGATAAGAATTACATTTTTTATTATTATTATTTAGTGTTCCTACATTTTTGTTTTGATTTTTGCAAAAGAAGCTTTTTTAAGGCAGTGACAAATTATTGCTAATCAGTATTTCATTCTTCTTTTTATCATTCTACTGTTTCGGTTGTTAACATTTGTTTATTTCACCTACATTAAAATGTATGGCTCAACTGAAAATTGCATGCTTTTGACTTTTGGTAGTGACACAATATGGCATTAACAAAAACTGCAAAAAACTATTGGTACTGATCCTTTACCTTTTGGCAAAAACAACAAGACATTGCTGAATGTATGCATCATACTTCAATCATGGTTCAATATTTAATGAAATTCATCACCGTCATCTTTATTTGTTATTGCAACATACTGTACATTCCAAGCAAACGCCCTGCTCTAACCTCCAGGTCAACCCTCCTTCTTTTACCGTTCAAACGGTTCACACAAAGGTGAACTTCACCCTGGTGAATCATTATTTAGATAATTTCATGATTTTTGCACCATTGCTAATTGGATTAAATGAGATTTTATGAACTCATTAGAATGTGTTCAACGTACACTCGGGTGATGATGCTTTTGTCAAATCAGCCCGGAAGCATCAGGTTTGCATTGACAAACCCAATTCATTTCCATTATTTTGCAGTTCTTGATATTGCAAAACTAGAATTGAAACTAACTCAGCATTCAATGTCTCCAAAAACTATACAT